>NW_026061051.1:300000-480000 GCF_929443795.1 Astur gentilis
TTGAGAGTTTCTGATGTTATTTTTCCCTCTTTCGGAGGGAGGTGAACATGCCCATCTCGCCCTCCAGGAGCAAGGATGCCATGTCCGAGTTCAAGCCCATGCCACCCTCAAAGCTTGCGTCCTGGAGTTGAGCGTGGAGGGGCATCACCCCACGAAGGTTTGGTGTGTTGTAGCAGTCGGTGCTGTGAGGTCTGGTGGGTGGGTGGCAGTGGGGTGGAAGCAGCTGTTGGGGGTTCCGTCATTTGCATAGCCCAGCCCCCCCCGCATGCTTCAGAATGTTGGGGTCCCTGTGGCAGTTTTTGAATGGTCCCTCCCAGTTGGGTCAACGGACCCAGCGCAGCCAGAAGATCCCGTTGGAGCTCCTCTCTCTGGCATAAATCCCTCGGCGTTTGGGCTTGAGAAGAGGTAAAGTTGGAATCTGCAGATCTCCTTAGGTGACCTTCAGGAGCTGTGGGCTGTGGGTGGGGACTGGCTCTCTGTCTCTGGTCCAGCGACTGGTGTCATTGCTCATAGGAAGAGCTTTACCAGGCGACTCTGCCGTTTCCCTTCTTCTGGGGGTTACGGGAGCCGTTTTGGAGGTGAGGGAGATGTGAATTCCCGGTCTTGAGCCAACCTGGATGGAGCAGAGGTGGACTGTGATTTGTCAGACCTCAACAGTGTATCTGTAACGCAGTTGCAATCGTCTCTGCCTGCACAACTGGCATGAGGTCCTGTTTTATTTTAAAGGAGACATAGTGAATAAAATCAGTGAATCTAATGGGCGGTCTTTCTGACCAAATATATAAATGTTTATTTAGGATAAGATAAACGGTCCCTTGAAGCACTGGTTACACGGACTTAACTCTGTGTTGCCTAAAAATGGGACCAAGTTTGGCTTGGCCGTGGGCGTCTACATTAGAGACATCCACGTTTAGTCAGATGAATCACACCCCAGTCTCCTGTGTTCCTCATCAGGTCTCTGGCAACTCTGCTGTTAGCCCTTACTGAAGCCAAGTACAGTCTCTCATTGATTGATAGATTGATTTTAACAGAAAGGAAAGTCAGTCTTAGACATTTGGTTGCGGAAGAAAGTTTGTGTTTGAAGATCGTGCTTGGATCTTTGAGTAGGTCTAATTAGATGCCTTTTCCTCTTTGCTTCATCCCTGATAAGCTTAGGCACTCTCTGTTTGTCCTGTTTCGGAGGACCACTGCCCAAGGCGCGTAGCATTGCCCAGGGAGATGCTGCATCTCATTTTGCACTGTGAGTCTTGTTAAGTCATCAGGAATGAAGTACTTTTAGGAGATAAGCTAACTAAATTGCACTCAAGTGAAAAAAGTGCTCTATAACTCCCGAGAAATAATACTGGATTATAATGAAAATAGAAGTATTTTGAGCAAAAGATGCTTAAAAAGTTAGGTAAAAATGAAGAGCACGGTGCAATTTTTTTAGTTTGGGTTTTTATACATTTTTGATTTAAAGTTTGAATGTAAAACAAATCTGGTTGAATTGATGTGGAAAAGATGCTCAAATTGACAAGTATTTCTTTCAAACAAGAATAAGCAAAGTAGCAGCTAGAGAGAGTGTTTTGGCTTTAAGGTGTTTTGTATTTGTGAATCCAAATCTCCAGGCTGCTGGGCAGGGTGAGACCTGTGCCAGCCAATTCATCTTTTAGCTCCAAGTGCCTTTTGATAGAGATGCAGGTCTCCTGGGGATTGTGGGGACGTGCTCCTGCATCTGGAAAAGATGGCTGAGTTCCTGGTGTAAGAAGGGCACTGGGGTTTAGAGGTCAGAGCTGAGGCAGGTATGGAAGATGGCAATAGCTGTGATCTTTAGTGCAAAAAATTTATTTTTGTATATTCAAGCAGGTTTTTTTCTCTCCTCTGCTAATCCAGCGTGGAATATGAGCCAATAAAGAGAAACCGACGCTGTACACGCTGGACCCACTTAAGTATTTGTTTTAAAATAGGTGTGAGGTCAAGCTAGAACGTGCTTTGCAATTGGTGTATTTACTGCAGCAAATTTTCTGCTCTTCCTGGCCGTCTTCTGTGGTTTTCAGCCTGCTTCACCTCCACAGAAAGAGATACCATGCGTATGAAAGAGCCCGTTATGCGTCTTCCCTTAGGAGATATTTTTTTGTGCTCTGCTCTTGAGTTACGATCTGAAGTATTTATGCCAACATTTCAAATAGCTTTTGGATTCCCTGGTTAAAGTATTCTGAACCTACCCCAGCTACATGTTACAATGCACAAGTCCCACCAACCATCAGTTTTTATTTCATGACATTTGTCATGAAGTAACACACATTGCAGCCAGAATGCTGTGTTGCTGTTCCATGTTTTTTTTTACAGTAGTTTTCCAGCTGTATTCCTCGTCCCCATGATAAAGAGTGTTGCCAGTATTTCTTTTTATCTTAGAATACACATGGTAAGGATGGTTGCTGGATGTCTCATCCTTTTTAAGGCTGTGAAGGCATGCTCTGACAAGGCCTTTTCCCAGACCCAGGTATTCAGGGATGCAAGGTGTGCCTATCCCCATCAGCTCTGTGAAGGATGTAAGAGAGATTGTGCGCCTGAAGGTTGAATGATGCTTCTGTGTTAGAAGCTGAATTTCCACAAGCAAAAAAACAGCTTCCCCGACTCTTTAAGCTGTGTGTCCTTTTAATGCTGCAAAAATGTAAATAATGATCCTTGCGTACATCTTTCTCAATTAAATGTACAGTGGATGTCTTCTCGTTCAGCTAGTCTGGAGCTTAAAGAGCAGCTTAAAAATACTGGACAGGGTAATTTTTGGTGGACATGGCCAGAGCCTGCTTGGAAGAAAATTGGATTGGTTACACCAGTCTTTATGTGAGGCCCAAAGAGAGCCTAAGGTTTTGAGTGCCCTAGAATGCTCTTTTCAAGTAGGTTAACAGGCACATATACACCCTGTAATGACGTAAGGACTCCCCAGAATATCTTCAGGACAGCTATATTTTATGCAAGCCCCTGTTTTCATGCAACCTCAGCTAGTGTTGTGCTGCTCTTTGCAGGGTCGGGTGAGCGGTGTTGTCTTTGGTGTAGGGTTCAGTTATATGGAAGTTAGTTATTGGACCTGAAAATAGCTCATGGTCACAAGATTGTTCCAGGCGCCTTTAGAAGGCCTTGAACAGAATAAATAAGAAGATAAAAGAAGAAAGATCCCAATTAGGAAAACACAGGTGCACATTCCACGATAAAGGGAACTTGGCACAAACAACCTCAATTCAGGGGCTTATCTTGACCAATTGGACTAAGACAAGTCTTGTATGCTCTAATTAACACAACCAATTATGTCTTATGTTTGTGCGCGTGGACAGTACCGATGTAACCAATCACCGCTTATGCTTGTGCGTGTGGACACCAAGTGCTTGCATGTAGTAGCCAATCAAAGTCTCTCACCAACTTAGAGAATTGTATAAAAATGATTAGCTAAGCTCAATAAACTGGCGACTTTAATCATCACATTGGTGTTTCGTCGTCTGGGCCCCGCACGGATTAATCCCTAAACCCTACATTTGGCGACCTCCGACGTGATCCGAAGAGGAACAAGAGGCAACGCTACTGAAAAGGCGGGGGAATTGCCGCGGACCACGGTGGCTTGAAAGACAGCACCGGCACTGCTCGAGAGAGGCAGGACACTGCTTGGGAAAAGCAGGTAAAATCGTAAGCTTACGTTGATAAAAAGGGCGGCAAGGGTTTCGCAGCATCTGCGAGGGAAAAGACAGCCGGAAAGATATTTATGAGGCTGGTTGAAAAAACAGAGAAAAATATTAAAAAGGACAGAAACCTTTCAATTAGTGTGGGTACAGCTTTTGAGCTTAGTACCCAGAAAGCTATCGGAACCTCCCTATGGGATGAAATTAGTGACGGGTCTAAAGAAGTTAAAGATCTTGCAACTTTATGGAAATTGATTAAGACAACTCTGTAAGAAATGAAAGCAGATCGTAAAACGTCTGTGTCTGCTTTTGCTGCTCTCTCTCTCCAACCGCAAGCGAAAGGGAAAAGCGGGGAGAAAAACATAATGCAGCGAGAGAGACTTTTTGGAGCTTGTCCGCCTGCTCCTGTGCTCTTGACTTCTGCTCCACTCCCTGGGACTGCCGATATTAATCAGCCATCTGACAGTTCCCAAGCCTCCCTAACTGTACGATTAAAGGAAACTCTACAGAATCAGGGAGTGAGTAAAAATCCGCCTATGAGAAAACAGCCCCCAGATACCACTGTTCAACATGAACAAATTATACCTAGCATATACCCTGATTCAAATAATGCAAACGAGGATTTGGCTACTATAATACAAGAACAAGAGGAAGCTAAAATACATGCTGAAGCTCACGCTGTAGCACTCGCGGTAGCATTACGACTGATGGTGCGACGGGGAAAAGGAGACTACGGCCCATACAAAGACCCCCCCGCGTGTCATCGGTGTGGTCAACCAGGGCATTTGAGACGTGCGTGCCCTCAACACATAGCAACGCAGCCTCGATCTGTGCCGGCACGGACTAACAGCAGCCGGTCAAACTTTCCTGGGGTCTGTGAGAGGTTGCAGAAGCCTCTGTACATCCACAAAAGCTATCGCTACACAAAGACATACGAAATGTACATGATGTACAAAAAACTTGTTGGAGACCTGCAGTGGATCCGGCCTTATTGTGGTATCACCAATACAGACTTACAACCACTGTTGGACTTATTGCGGGGCAGCAATAGCCTAACTTCTGTACTACATCTAAGTGCGCCCGGGCAGCAAGCCTTGGCAGCAATTGAGCAGAAAATCACATCATCTATGTCTGGCAGATATATCCCTGATTTGCCCATAAATTTGTATGTATGTAACTCAGATAAGGAAGTTGCGGGAATTTTGGGTCAGTGGGGTGAGCAACAAAAACAAAACCCATTGGTAATACTAGAATGGATATTCTTGCCTGCTAGCATGTCAAAAACGGTAGTCACTAGAATTGAAGCTCTGGGGATGTGCATTCAAAAAGCAGGGGTAAGGGCGATACAAATTTCAGGGAGGCAAATGGACAAAATCATTTTACCTATGTCACTTGATATTGTGAGTAATGCCATGATGAAAAATGACTGCCTTGCAGTAGCTCTGCTGGACTTCAAGGGGGAAGTAGATAATCACTACCCCCCCCACCCATTATTTAAAACAATGTTAACAATGGAACCGCACTCTATTTGCAGCAATAAGCCGCTGGAAGCCATTACCGTTTTTACTGATGCTAGCAGCAAGACAGGTAAAGCAGGGTTTGTATATTTACAGGGCGGATCCTGGAAATCCGAAGTCATTCTGTCAGAGGGGTCAGTACAAGTGCTCGAGCTATTAGCCGTATGCTCTGTTTTTAAAAAATGGGATAAAACACCTGTCAACATTATTTCAGATTCTCAATATGTCGTGGGGATAGTCAAACGTATGCATAGGTCCCTACTAAAAACTGTAAACAATAAGCGGCTGTTTATGACACTTTTGAAATTATGGATGTTACTAACAGAGCGGACAGACTTATTTTTTATCGATCATGTTCGTAGCCATACAACGCTGCCGGGATTCATTGTGGAAGGTAATGCGCGCGCGGAGCAGCTGGTAGTAGCCAATGCAAACATCTATTTTAATACACCCAAACCTGATTTGTTTGGACAAGCACTACTATCCCATAAATTTTATCATCAGTCGGCAAAAGCGCTGAGTAAACAATTTAATCTTCCATTGCAGCAAACCAGAGCTATTCTTGCTGCTTGCCCAGACTGTGCGAATATTCCAAACTTACAACCACAGGGGGTGAACCCCTGGGGATTATCACCATTGCAAATTTGGCAAACAGATGTTACGGAATATCCCAGTTTTGGGAGATATAAATTTATTCATGTATCTATTGACACATATTCGAACCTTATGTGGGCTACTGTTCATATATCAACCAATGCTAAAGCCGTAATTAAGCACCTTTTGGCAGCATTTGCTGCCATGGGAGTGCCAACAGAAATTAAAACAGACAATGGCCCGGGATATCGCTCACAGTCATTAGAAACATTTTTACAGATGTGGGGGGTAGCTCATAATTTTGGCGTACCCCACAATTCCACTGGTCAAGCTATTGTTGAACGTGCACATCGGACCTTAAAGGATCGTTTAAACATTTTAAAAACGGGGGAAGATATGCGGCACTGTACTCCCCAAGAGTTAATAAGTAAAGCACTGTATGTTTTGAATTGGCTACAGCCACGTGGTACTGAGGATCAGATCCCAATTAATAGGCATATGTGTGGGAACAAAAATGTTGATAAAAATCAGCCGCAAGTTTCAGTATTCGATCCGGTTTTACAGCAGTGGCAAGGACCTTGCAAATTATTTACGTGGGGAAGAGGGTATGCTTGTGTTTCCACAGGTAACGAACAACCCCATTGGATACCGGCGAAATGGGTCAAGCCGTGGATTGAGCGACCAGATGCCACAGACAACTCAGAAGAGCAAGAGCAAGAAGCAGCAGAGACGTCAGCAGGTCCTGAAGCCCTAGATAGACCGACTAGACAAATCACGACGGAGACTGGCAGTCAATGTGGAGATCAAGAATGCATGTAAAAAACATGGAGTATGATATAGTTTTTGAATATGTGTTTTAGTGCGAGTGGGTAGAAAAGAGAGTAAATTAAAAAAAAAAAAAAAAAAAAAAAAAAAAATTTTTTTTTACCATTGTAACAGACATTCAACTAATCATAATCAACTAACCTACTAACCTATAACTAATTGTATAGAGGCTAAGCAGTTTAGAATAAGTGCTGTAGAGAATAAGTAAATATATATATATAGTTTAATGTTAATCAGTCCGCAGCGAAACATTACTCACAGAAGCCGAGTGTGGAAGTAGTTTTCAGATACCTGATATATAGTCGTTCATAAAAAAAAAAAAAAAAAAAAAAAAAAAAAAAAAAAAAAAAAAAAAAAAAAAATTACTGAAATTAGAAATAAGGTCATAGACTTAGTTAAGAATCTAGAAATAGGGCGATGGGAAGGTCCATTTTTCATTAATAACCTCGGGGCGAGATTCTGCTTATGTTTTCACAGGTGCCAGCCCCTGATGGACTTCCGTTTGATTTATGCGACCATCATCACCTGAAGCATCATAGATGGTGCGGCAATACAAATTCCACCTCAGCCAAAAACTAATGTGTAGGTCATCTTAGCTAACGTAACAGATTAAAATTCTCAGTGCATTACGGCCGCATCACAAAGCCCATGAACGAATTGATAAGATAACTATGACTTGTGCAGTGCGCCTGGCCAGCGAGTGCATGCGTCATAGGTTTTTAATTGAGGTGGCTTTTGGCACACGCTGGCCACGTGTGCTAAAATCCATTCCTCTGAAAATGTATAAATACCGGGATTTTCCGAAGAGCATCAGGCTGGTGTGCAGCAAAACCATAGTTGCCTCTGTAGGGACACCCACATAAAACTGACACCTACTGATTGCTGGGCTAAGTTTGCGGAACAAGACAGCAATATGCTATTGAGAAAAAAAAAAAAAAAAAAAAAAAAAGGCGAGAGAGGGGGAGATGTAGGGTTCAGTTATATGGAAGTTAGTTATTGGACCTGAAAATAGCTCATGGTCACAAGATTGTTCCAGGCGCCTTTAGAAGGCCTTGAACAGAATAAATAAGAAGATAAAAGAAGAAAGATCCCAATTAGGAAAACACAGGTGCACATTCCACGATAAAGGGAACTTGGCACAAACAACCTCAATTCAGGGGCTTATCTTGACCAATTGGACTAAGACAAGTCTTGTATGCTCTAATTAACACAACCAATTATGTCTTATGTTTGTGCGCGTGGACAGTACCGATGTAACCAATCACCGCTTATGCTTGTGCGTGTGGACACCAAGTGCTTGCATGTAGTAGCCAATCAAAGTCTCTCACCAACTTAGAGAATTGTATAAAAATGATTAGCTAAGCTCAATAAACTGGCGACTTTAATCATCACATTGGTGTTTCGTCGTCCAGGCCCCGCACGGATTAATCCCTAAACCCTACACTTTGGCTGTGTGGGCTTAAATGTGTTTCTAATGTGCGTGTCAAATAATTGCCTGTTAAACAGACTGCCAGTGTGGCTGAAGCCAGTGCTTCCGAAGAAGGTGAAATAAAAGCTTTGAAGATAGGGTCCTGCTGCGAATACGATCCAGTCAAGTAAGTGTTGATTGTGTCCCATCTGATCTTTGCAGATCGTGGAAAAATTGCAGAGATGTTTGTTTTAACGAGAGAGACACATGTCTACCTCTTTGGTTTTCTCCCCCAAACCATTTAGTTACCTGAAGAAACCCTTGGGTCCGCTCCGCCATCATCTACTTGGTTTCACTGCGGAAAACGTGGCCACTACATAAAGAACTGCCCGACAAATGGGGTAAGATTGTGGGGGACTTGTGGTGTTACTTAGTTTTTAATTGTTTTGCCTTGGCAGTTACGTAACAAATACATGAATCCTCATATTAAGAATTGTTTCTGTTGGGGTGAAATGCAGAGGTTGTATGGCAATGTTGCAAAGGCCTTCAAAATTCCAGGGGAAGCTGGAATTAGAAGTGTGAAATTTTCTTTTTCCTAGGTCGTAGACATTCAATATATCCATAGGTCTTTCTGGGTGAACACTCGTGCATGTTTTTATATCTTTCAGTATTAGTGGAAATGTTTCTGTTTTCCACTCTTCTTAATGGCAGTTCACAGTTTTTATTATTTTGTGCAAAACCAAGACATTTCTCTCTGCCCCATCTATTGAATATTTGCGTGTTTTAATTGCACTAAGTCCCTGGTTGAGTATTGATGCCATTTAACCGTAGTCACTGAAAGCTCATTTTGCTTCTGTTTTATGTTTCAAAGGCTTCTTGCCAAGTCTAACAGATGGCTGTTGGACTGAGATTTCCTCCCCCTCTGACTTTTCTGAAATCCCATGTGTGAAACAGGCTGAAGTTTTCCTGTTGCTATACAGTGAGAAAATACTGCCGTGTGCTGACAGGAGTGGCTCTTTTAAAATGACTGTGGTAGCACTTCTGGTTTTCCGTCCTGGATCTCCTTTTGTAGAAGCTGTAACATCGACTTCTTGCTTTTATAAAATGTAATTGCTCGGAGACTAACGTTATGCTGAGCCTGCAATTTACATGTATCCTCTGGCAAAGGAGAGGTGGGATTCATTTCACCTGCTTTCTAGCTGTGAAAAGATTAATTTTCTAGTCTGAGCTTCTTTCTTAGTTGCTCCAATGAATGGGAGAGTTCTGCAGAAGGAAGATTGTTCCTCCCTCCCTCTTCTAGTGTTGTGGCTATAGAAAAGTAGTTTAAACTAAGCGCCTACCTTTTAGGAGGCTCACGTGGAGCGAGAAGAATTCCATCTCTTCTCTTGCTTTGAGAAAATGCAAAGCTTGGAAAAGTTTTCCTCTACCCATCTTTAACTCGTTTCTTTTTCCTTCCCCACCCCTCCTCCAGGGAAGCTTATGCTAGAGGAAGGATGGAGAAGCCTCCCTTTTTACCAGAGGAGCCGTCTTCTTCTTCCTCCTCCTCCTCCTCCTCCTCTTCCTCCACCTCAGATGCTCCCGTTCCAGATGAGTTGTCATGTCTCATCTGTCAGGACATAATGACTGATGCAGCTGTTATTCCCTGCTGTGGCAACAGTTATTGTGACAAATGTAAGTGTTACGCCCGTGTTTGTTAATTCTAAACATCACATCTGATTTTCTGAAAGCAGAAAGAGGAGGGAACAAAATTACTTTGCTACCAGTTCTATTTTATGCTGAAGTATACCCTGGACGGGAAAGGGCTCTTCTGGTATCAAGGGCGAAAAAAGCCAGGAAGCCTTTTCCCCTTTTTAGGTATCTAGTTAAGTCTTCTTTACAAGCGGAAGGACGAGTATGAGGAGAGTGGCTAACTGTGCAGGGGATTACAGTATTAGACACTGAATGCTTTTAGTTGGTCCACAGCCCTTTGTCTCATACAAAATTATATAGCCGACTCTGGTGACTTACAGTGGTCTGCAACAAACAGATAGTTAGGCATTTAATCCACATTCTTCTCCACGGGAGAGTTGGTTAAAACCTTCAGAACTCGAACCTCCTAATGGTTTTTTGAACCTATTAATGAGGTTTTTTTGACACATGTTTTGTTCATTAACCTTGAGGTTGGGGACTTCTCGCTGTACTAGATAGTGGGGCAAAAGACTAGCTGCAACATCAAGACACAGCCTATGCTACATCTGCAGATGTTCCAATGGTGAAATACAAAACTGTATAGTTATTTGCTGCATACTAGAAATTTTTTACACTATTGAACATTTATAGCTTCATGCTCTCAGTTCAAGACTATATTCACCTATTAATCATAGACATGTCTTTATGATTGGTGGGAACCCCCAAAACTTCCTTAGTTTGGCTAAATACTGTTTTGATTATTCTAATTCTATGCAGGTATTAGAACAGCATTACTGGAATCTGAGGAACATATATGCCCAACGTGTCAGGAGACAGATGTTTCACCTGATGCTTTAATTCCCAACAAGTGCATACGCCAGGTAACATGACGACTTTTACATAAAGTGCTTGTAAGAAAAGGCTCTTTGTAAAAAGCGGAAAGGGAAGAAAATATTAATTTACATCTCCTTAAGCAAGGCGTAATTGAATAAGGCTAAATTGACTTTTCAAATGCACTGTTTGCTGCTGTCACAGAAGCTTACGACTCTTTAGAGATGATCTGGCAAATTCGGGTCCCGCTCTTACTGAACACGATTGCCTCGCTTTCACATTTGGCGTTAACGCTGAAGTACTTGAAATACAGGTCCTCTGAGCTACCAGTCATTAGTATCGGTGTTCAATGTGACGTGTTCATACATCTGTATGTTGGTTTCTTTGAGGATTGATGGCATTTACGGAATACACGAGTAATTTTCCTCTGTGAAGGCTTCTGTTCGTATATCTGCTGAAGTTCCATCGTAGCTTCTTGTAAATGCTTTTCTGCCTCTAGGCTGTGAACAACTTCAAAAATGGAACTGGATACACAAAAAGGCTCCATCAGCAGATTCAGCAGCAACAGCAGCAGCAGCAGCAGCCGCCACCGCCTCCACCATCACCCAAGACTGTTAGACCTCCCGCTGTTCTGGTGAGTGCCGCTGAACCATCTACATCTTCCTCTCTGTCAGTCAGCAGTTTGTTGGAAGAGAAGGTAAGCTTTATTTCAACATATGCAGTGATTCTTATATTGTAGTAGAGCTTCTTTTCCAACTGTCTGCGTTATTCACAAGGGCTGTCGGCTTCCTGTGCGAAGACAAGCAGCATTAGCAAGTCGTCTGGGCCCCCAAGGACAGTCAATACCCACCACTGGTAAGGAACTGTAACTTTAGAATTCCTTTCAAAACATTATCTTCAGATAAACTGCATGGGATTTTTTGCTTTTTCCTCTCTCCACTCCAAAAGGTCATCCGGGGAGAGGCAGTACAATTGGCTCAGCAGGTGGCAGACCAGGCTGGGAACTGTAAGTATTATATAGAAATTCAATGTATTACTACTTGTAAGCTGTTAAACGAGGCCGTAGCACTTGACTTCTGCAACGGCTGATTCATAGTGAAGTACGTATGCACAGATAGTTGTGGAGAATACAAGTGGTCGTTAATTTTTCAATGGCCTAATTTGAACTGGCTTTAACAAAGGGGATCTGTGCTTGCAGTGAAATTATTTAAAATAAACCTCCAGTACCTGATTGAGAAGAGGACTCTGACAAAGGAAGTCTTTTTGAGGAAACCAGAATTACCTATCAAAATTGAATACAGTTAAAGGATCAAGTGGAAAGGCACCCTTTTGGTTCCTGGCTGAACAGGACTGTAGAAATTGATTTCCCAGTAGGAGTCAGCCTCCACATTCTTTTTTTCTAACAACTTAGTTGATGCTGATTGAGCAAATTCTTGGAAAAGTCAACACTGCTCTGTTATGACCATTTTGAATGTCTTCAATGTAGTCAGCCCAAATAGCCAAGCTGCTTTCTCTCAGTTGGCGAGAGAGGAGTCTGTTTTATCTGTGACTGCAGGGTCAGGTCAGTCCTTCCTTTTAGTATATATGTGTTCTAGATAGGTAGATTGTAAGGGTGCCCTGTGTTTATAAAATCTTAAGATAAATCAAAACAAACCCCAGGATCCATCCCACAGATTGTCTAAAATCTCCAATCGAGTAAGCAGGAGAATAACAAGTCGGGGACAAGAGCAGGCCAAATACATCATGGTGAGGCAACGACGTAGGAAGCGTACGTGGAAGAAGATGAAAGAAGTTTGGGAGAAGATGAGTTACTATCTGTGCAGTACTTTGCAGATCAGAAGTGTGAAGAAGTGTGGGCACATGCGAGATGGGAGTCTCTTTTAAGCCTGGGCAGCCTCCATCCACAGTCGCAAAGCTGAGTCTGAGGAGAGCAGACTGAGGGAAGTGTTGGGGGTGAGGATGTGGAAGGCAAGTAGGAGGGTCAAGAAATGAGTGTAGTCTCAAATGAACAGAGAGCAGGGAGAAAAAGGCTTCAGTTGAGAACAAGAAGTGCTTGCCACCACACTCCCGCTTCATTGGCTTTCCTTCTGTATTTGTTATGAAAATGGTATCATAAGAAGGAAAATACTCATTAGGAATATTTTGACTTATGAAGTGGAAGTTGACATACCCGTAAAGAAGACAAGGCAAATTAGGTCAGGGCCTAGTTACACTTGAAAGTAAACAGCCATTCTGACTGGGGAGAGTAGTTCATAGGACTACAGTCCTAATACCACCCCCCTACCCCCGCCAGCTTTTTGGAAAACGCCTAGAAAAAAAAGTTTGAAAAATGAGCTCATAGAGAAGGGGGGTAGGGGAGCCCACTAGGTGACTAAAAGCTACGTCTGTAGTTGGACAAAGCTACTCTGCGAGAGAGAAATCCATCTTCCCTCAGTGGCAGAGTAAAGGCAACAATTAGAAATCAGGAGTTGTAATAAGCTATCTTTTTAAAATCAAGTGTTGAGGCTGTCCTGTGAGCATTTCCTCATCCCATTCCAGCCAAAGTGGGTCAGATACCTTAAATAGTTCTAAGCGTCTCTTGACTAACCCAGCTCAGATTTGAAGCCGTCCATTTGTGAAGTAGGAAAATAGCCGGTTTGAATAATGCCATCATTAATCCCTGTAGCCTTAGGGTCTGGATATGGACTCTTTGACAAGCATGATGAGTTGTAGAGACCTTTTTAATGGGTGTCCCCCTTTTGCTACTAGTGTTTCTGTAGAGACCCTTGATCCATTAAGTACAGTTCTTACCTCCGGTGCCCCTCCTTTCTCTCTCCTGGTTTCAGCTGGTAATGCTCTGCCTGACTGGGCAGTGAGCTAGCGAAAGCAGATTTGAGCACCTTCTACAAGCAGAGCTTAACTTGTGCTGCTCTGCGTGCTGATGTACATCTCTTGGATTTAGATTAAACCAGATGTATGTAGAGCTAAGCCTCTGAGCTATAAAAGTGGAACGCTGTGTTAAGAGCACAAGGCTCTGCTAGCAACATTAGTTGCAGATTGGTTGATGTTTTCCTTCATCCTCTTCCATAGACAAAACCAAGGTAATGCTGCATTTACTGCAACAACTCTGTTTAACAGACCACTTTGTCCCTGCTCTGCAATCAACTCTAATGTCCTTTCAGAATCAGTAGAAGCACAGCCAATACATTGAACTAAAAGAAGCCAGCGTTAAATTGTCTTGTTTAATGTGATTGGGAAGCTGATGGGAATAACCTTAAGTCAAAAGTGCTGTGAAACTGAAATGGGTCCAAAACTTGTGCTGTACATAGTGTCGCCCTTAGTGGATTTCAAACCTTTTTATTTCCTGGCGATCAGTTCCAACTGTCTAGCGCAATGCAAATAAGCTGTCTTCAGAGAGCAGCAACTTGGATCTTTTCTTATATCCACAAGTGTTTTTTAAAGAAGTTGCTTCTAAGTTAGGTCAAGTTATCTAAAAACCATAAGCAGGATCTTTTTTCCCTCATTTATATTAATGCTGGGCAAAAGGGCAGAAGCTGATTTGGAAACCTGTAAGTGGAAGGGTGTTTTGCAGTAAGGTGGTGGTTGTTGTTTTGTTGGGTTTTGTTTTTCTCTTTTGTGGAGTCTTCTGTATTTTATTTTCTCCCCCAGTACTCCTAGGCTGCAGAACCAGCCTCCAAGGCACTATGGAATGACTTCTGCAATTAGCTTGGCTCCTCCTACGGATAGAGATTCCATTCATACTCAGAAGCTGCTTGAAGCGATGAAAGCATTGGGGGTATTTGAAGAGGAGGAAGAACTGCATCACAGGTATAACAAGACTGTAAAATTTGTTAATGTCCTGGGGGTTTTTTAGGGCAAACTTAACATGAGTTTTCTTTACAGGCTGGTTGTTCTTGGCAGACTGAATAACTTGGTCAAAGAATGGATTTCAGAACTTGGTGAGAGCCAGGTAAGGTTTTTTGATAGGTTCTTATCAAAACAGCTGAAGCCTTTTTGTTTCTTTCAAAGGCGATACTACTAGGATTTATGCTAAAGTTCAACGTTTAACTTCCTTCTTAAGTATCAAGGAGATCTGTAGTAAAAGCCATTGAAATAATGTATAAAAGATCCTTTAGATGAAGACCTTCAAGTCCTTGGGGCACTGAATAAGTTTGCGAAGTGGCTCTGTCAGTTGACTTGTAGCGGTTAACAAAGCTGAAACAAGACATTGTGGGGGGAGACAGATGGTAACAGGGCAGTAAACTTGCCCCAGACAGCCTACAGCACTCAATCTAGTTTGAAATTATTACTCTAGACTTGCCTTTGGTATGGCTCTTAGATGGTGTTCATTTATGTGGGTCTGCTGCAGGGAAGACTGATAATAGGTCTTTGTTTAAACTGATGAAGCGACTGCTACAGTACTCACCTTTTTTGTTGTTGTTGTTGTTGTTTGTGAGTTGCCAGCACTCCCTTCAGAAAAACAGAATCAGTCTATTAGACTAACAGCTCAGTATGGGAGGGAGAAGACATTGTTTATGGAGGCTGCTGTAGTCTTTCTAAGTAACTTCTATGCTAGTTAAACTTGCACGTAGGTCAATGTGTATCTTCTGTTCTCCAGAAAACTCTTTCTCTTCTACCCACAGAATCTTCCCCCTTCAGTAGTAGCAAATGTTGGCGGCAAAATATTTACGTTTGGTTCTTACAGGCTTGGAGTACACACTAAAGGTAAACTTTTGGTGTCTGGTCATAGTTATAATGTTTGAAAGTGTCTTCCAACAGTAACAGAACAAATGGCATCTCTTTGCAGGTGCTGACATAGACATGGCTTGTGTTGCTCCTAGACATGTAGAAAGATCGGATTTCTTTCAGTCGTTCTTTGAAAAACTGAAACGTCAGGAGGAAATAAAAAACCTAAGAGTAAGCAAGCTCTCTCCTTGATAGATTGTGCAACTCTGACAATAAGAATATTCCTGTTAAAGACTCCTATTGGTAGTGATTGTCTTACAAACCAAAATTAAAAAGGGCCTTGTTTCTGAGCCCCTTCTAAAATACTGTCTACACAGCATGAAAGCGTGGAAGTCAAGCTTTCGGTTCCCTTCCCCAGTGACTGTATGTCCGATCCGAATCTCTGTGGTTCACTTCTCCCCTACCCATGGTTTGGGAATGAGTGGGCTATAGTATCAAAAAGCAAGGTTGTGCCTAGGAGCCTTGCGTTCATCCTAGCTGTAGTAAGGGGCTTGGCAAGAAAGTAACTGCATGCAGGTAGAGGAAGGGGCAGCCTGAGAGCTAAGGGAGTTGAATGTGATGTGGAAAGGTTTCTGTCAGTACCTTTGCCATGGTGTTCCTTGGGTGTACTTTAGGACCTCGAATTCATTCTTCTCTGGTCCTGTTCTTCTCTGGCTACTCAGCCCGAGACTTTGTAGAAGAGATGCACAGTCAGCTTTGCATAAAGTCAATAGGAGCTGTGCTGTGAATGTACAAAACTGCCTTGTAAAATGATCCTCCGGTGCATATGCTGTGTACTTTGCATATAGAACCGAACTCCTGAGAAGTGTTTCTCTCAGGCTGGTCTTCCTTGTGCAGACATTTTGAAAGACTTCACGTGCATAGCTAATGAGCCTTTGTTTAGGTGACCGAAGACAGGGTCAGTGGGCTGTGGCACAGTTCTGACGAGTGGGCTACAAAATTGAAAACTGTCCCATAAGGTAGCTGATAGCATCTCAGGCATGGTAGAAAATAAAAATACAGGAGGCTAGTGCGCGCTGTCAAACGCGGACAGAATGTTCTCGATTTCTCTGGATGTTAACCAGGAGTAAGATAGCTACAGAAATCTCTTGCTTTTCTTCCTCACCACCAAGGTAAGTACCTTACAACCTCTGATACTGATGGCTCATTGTGCACTGTTTGTTCATTACAATACGTGATCAGCCTCCGGATCTCTTGGCTAAATAACTTGTTAAAGCTAGTATTATACCGTCTTAGTGCTATACCGCTTGCAGCTTATGAACAATTCTTCTGGTTTGGAAGCAACTCAGTCTTTATACTGAGTAGTTAGCAGTGTAAATTCTGCATTTGATCGTAGTTCAGGAGAAACATTAAAGTAGCAAACCATGTTTTCTTACACAGTTATCCTCTCCTTTCCAGGCAGTTGAAGACGCATATGTACCAGTTGTCAAGTTTGAGTTTGATGGCGTTGAGGTAAGCATTTTTTGGTTTTTTTTAAGTGAGTAAATTTTTTCTTGCTTTGGAATAGGATAACTTTTCCAGGGAGCTCTGACTGTGCTATTTTGGACCGCAAAGTATCCCAGGAGAAGACATTGCAGTAGAATGGGAGCTTATAGGAAAATAAGCCCCTAGGGAGCCTAGCAGGCATGGGAGCATCAGGGACATCTTTTTCTAGGCCTGTGCTGTAGACCAGGGTAGCCTGCTTGAATAGCATTTATCCGTAGAATCATGCAGAGTGGGAGCAGAGGCGGTGTCCTTGCTCAGTCTTCTTAGCTCTGCCAAGCTAGGTATCTACAGAGGGATGTGTACAATGTAGTTCACTGTACGAATCGTGTGAGCAGACTAAATGTTTTGCTGCACATCCAAAATGAAGTGGTCATGGGACAAACAATCTGGAAAATGGAAAGTGAAAGTACTCATTTGACTCCCGCCTGGGTCTGTCAGCTGCAGGAATCCAGCTATCTTGAATACATCCTATACAATGAATCAAGACCTGCCTGCTGTAGTCCCTAAGCAAGTTACTGCTTGGTATCACTATCACAAAGAGATTTATTCAGTGACCTTTTTGTGGCCTTCATCTGGTACAGACTTTCACAGGATAATCTTCTTGCCTCAGACTGTACTAAAAAGCAGATACTTCAGGATCAAAAGGGCTTACTGCATAAAGGAAATGCTCTCTCCTTTGCTGAAGTATAGTTGAGGTGATTGAACTTAAGTCTTAATTCTGTGAATAATTTTAAGTTCCCTTTTAATTGAAACTCTAAGTCTAGAGTAATCTTTTCCAACTTAAAATGCCCTCTTCCTTTCCCTAGCTTAAAAAGAAAGGGGTGATGCAGTGAAGGCTTTGTAAATAAAATTGGGAACTTCTAGAAATTGTATTGAATCTTCTGGCAAGTAAATCTCTTGGGAGATGTCACATACTTCTAAATATAGATGTTAACCACTCTTTTTAGACTTGAGTAACTGTCCCCCACCAGTGTGCTCTTTGCAAACTGCGGGGCATTCTAACGGTTGGCACTTTTTCCCTCTTAAGATTGATCTCGTGTTTGCAAGACTGTCTGTGCCAATTGTTGCTGATAATCTTGATCTCAGAGACAACTCGTGTCTCAGAAGCCTGGATATAAGATGTATACGGAGCTTAAATGGTAAGCATATTTGCACATCTTTAACAAGAAAATGTTACTAAAGTTGGTATGGAATGCACGTTACACACCCCAAGTTTCTGTACAGGATGCAGAAACTGATCCCCTGTATACTTGAGATCTGAGGAGGTGGCGAGTGGGCTTAAATTCAGCTGTTTCAAGTTGTGTGTTTAGATAGACCTGTGTTTCATGTTTCTTCGATTGGGGGGGTGTGGTGTTCCAGTTTGCCACAGAAACTGCTTCAGGTGAATAGGTAGAGCACTTGATAGAGAAGATTGTGTGGTAGTTCATTAAAAAAAAAGGATATTTAAAATACCTGAAGCTGAAGTTGCTCACTGTTTAACGCTGACTGGTTTAATTGTTCCTGGCTGTCGAAAGAAACCTAGCTTTCGGAATCCTGTCGAAGGGCCTTATTGACAATTGTTGGCTGTAGTCTAAAGTATGAAAAAGCTGTTGAGGGTACCAGTTACCTGAGGTGATACGGAATGTGTAACCTCTAATTTGTTATGTTATGTGCCTGTAAGGTTATGTGTAACCTCTGATTTTTAAGGTAATACAAAGCAAGTAATGCAAACTTGTTTTCATAGACTTGCAGGAGAAACTGTAAGCTATTGATCCAGTACAGCACAGAACTGACTCGTACCTGTTACCAGGAAGTGCTGTACTTCAACTGTTTTTTCTTACAGGCTGCAGAGTTACTGACGAAATCCTGCACCTAGTGCCAAATAAAGAGAACTTCCGGCTCACGCTCCGTGCAATTAAACTGTGGGCAAAACGTGAGTAATGTGATTGTTTGTGATCTTTAAACTTTCCAGAGGCACCTCGTGCTGAAAAAACAATGGCACTAGAAGTCCTTCATCTTTGGATAGCTGTTTAAATATCAGGTTTTAGTTCAAAACCTGTGTTTTAGTTTAGATTCAAGGACTGTCTGTGGGGTAGATTCTGTGTTTTTTTTTAATGGGGCTGGAGCGGGGAGATGAGGGGAGTGCCTACAAGACAAGGTGCTGCATTGCTTACCAGGAACCTGACTAGAAAGGATAAAAAATGCCCAGTGAAGTATAAAAGCTTGATAGATAAGGAATAAGAAAATAGCGTTTGCGCATGTGACTAGAGCAAGTGCTAGAAGAATGGCAGAACCTTCTTCTCAAGGGAAGTTGGAGCGAAGCAGTAGCTGTAGCAGTGCAGGCAAATTTCAGAGTAGCGGTATTTTGGGAAGTGGTGTGGTAATGATTCTTTTTCGCATCGCTGTAAGGACCAACAGTTTTGGCCTCGTTGCACTGCAAAAATAACTGACTTGGAGGCTGAAGGGTGCTAGGTATTCTATAGATTGTGAAGGTGGTGCTGTAAATTTGAAGGACTATACTTGGGCATGGGAAGACTACAGGGCAACGACAATGTCTGCATTGTAGGACGTGGCATTTACTCCAACGTGCTGGGATTTCTTGGTGGGGTTTCCTGTGCTGTGCTAGTAGCGAGAACGTGTCAACTCTATCCAAACGCTTTGGCTTCTACTCTGGTGAACAAGTTCTTCTTGGTTTTTTCAGAATGGTAAGAGCTATTGATGACTATTTTGATTTGCGTAAAGCAGTAACACTTTCTGAGGTGGTTCTTTATATAAGATTTAGACCAACACCATTCAGTCCTACCCTGAATTACATGGCAGAGTCAGTGCCTGGCTTTTCTTGTTTAGGGAGTGGCCAAGACCTGTATTGCTGAAACAACAGGAAGAGAGCAATCTTAACTTAGCAGTATGGGACCCCAGGGTATGTAGACATGGAATTTGGAAGCCTTGAACCTTTCTTCTAAGCTAAGCTGCTGGTGCTGAGCACAATTGTTTTAACATCACAGGTGAACCCATCAGACCGATACCACGTAATGCCTATCATCACCCCAGCCTATCCGCAGCAGAACTCTACATACAACGTATCTACATCAACGCGAGCGGTAATGGTGGAGGAGTTCAGACATGGTAAAGTTCTTTCCATGCTTATTAACTGCTTAAAAGGTGTCATTCTTGCAATATGAAACCACATTACCTGACTTGGTTATATTCCGTGCGGTGTTGTGCCCTTTTAGGCAGAAGAGTTCTCTGGGAAGTCTACCTGTTGCAGGCAACAAGGGAGCAGTTTTACAATGAACTGTTGTAGTAGGCATGTATTGTGTCAAGGGAATTCCTGCTTTTTGATCTGTCAATTACTGTTCAAAACCTTTCTCTTGTAAAGTTTCTATCACGCTCTGCTAGTCTTAAAAACAAAATGGTAGTAAGGTTTTCAACCTTAATTGTAGGTCTTGCAGTTACGAATGAGATTCTCCAAGGAAAATCAGGCTGGTCAAAGCTCTTTGAACCACTGGACTTTTTTCAGAAATACAAGTATGTATGAAATCTGTTACCTGAACTTGAAATGATTGCCGTACTGGTTAGCATAGTGACTTTTAGCTTGCAGTCGAAATACAAGATGGCATTGATATGTTTGTTTTTCAGAAGCTGGAGGTAGTCATAGGAATTTTGGTAAGGATAAGTATAGGGAAGATAGAAAAACTGTTTGTGTTTTGCCACTGACACTGTTTTTATTAACAAAAATACCAGCTCTGATACTTAGAATGCAGCAGAACACGATTCTGAAGGATGTAATCAGTTTTTCTTCAGTTAATATTGTGCTGCCTGCAGGATATAATGTGTCTTGTCTGGAAGTCATTTTCTATACATTTAAGGCAGTTTTGGTTTCATTTGAAGGAATATCAAGTCCTGAGCTAGAATGTTACTTTTTCTTTTCTTCTAGACATTATATTGTGCTGACTGCTAGTGCCTCTACTAAAGAGCATCACTTAGAGTGGTAAGTCTTGCTTTGAGTGTGGGTTCAATACATCATTGACGCTCAATTCAGTGTTGCGCTTCATTTGGTTAATACAGTTCACAAAACTAAAGTATTTGACTGTGCAGCTCGGCATGGAATACAGTAGGGAGGTAAGTAGACAGTTCCTCAGCAAAATTAAAAGCTTTCTTGTGAAGGGCAGTTAGCGTAAGTTATCTTGCTGTTTAAGAAGTTAAGCTAAAGACCTAAGTCATGATGAGAAGGAACAAAGAGGGTTAGCGTGCGTATGCTCTGTGCCATCTGGAGAAGCAGACTCCTTAGGAGTCTAAGGAGACTACTTACCCAAGGCTACTTCAGTTAGGAAGATGTTCCTTGTTGCAGAGACTGAAGTAAATGGGGATTACTTGATGTCATCAGATGTGTAGTGGACACTGGAGAGCTTGATCTTTTACTGACTTATAGAGCAGTGGTCTCCAAACTTTTGTGCACTCCTGTGAGCAAAACAAAAAAAAAAAAAAGTAATTTTTGAACACATAGTTGCGGTCTATGTCTACTTCTTTACAAGTTACGTACACATTACTGAAGTTCTAATCTTTTCTTCCCGGACCCAGTGGATTGTCTTGTGCACCCCCTGGGGTACATCCCCCTCCGACACTTTGAAGACGACTGTTGTAGAGCCTTAGAAGGCTTGGTTTCATAGCTTTTTTACTGGATGCAATATTTGATTTAGGACTAGATTGCACTCAATGCTAAGTTGCTCTGGTAATGTAGTCCGCCTGTTCCAGAGCCTACTTTTCTCCAGTGAAGTGAAACAAGGCTGTTTAATCGGGGTGAAACCTGACCGTCTGCACAGAGTACCTGAATGCTGATAAATAGTGTTTACTACGTTTTAATCTAGTAGTGTGCTCAGGCATCTTGTGTTTAGTGCTGGAAATGATCATCTCGGCATGCTTGGTAGTGGATAGGTAAATTGCAGGAGTGCTGATCTACTTTGTGAAAGGTAATGTGAGAACCCCTTCAACTGTGGTTAGAGAAAATGACTGCTGCTGACGTGGTATTTGTCACTGTCTCAAGGCAGACATGCCAGTAATAACTTGTTGAACCTGTGTGAATGGGGTGACTAACTGTGAGTCTTGAAATAAGGGGAAACGGTGAGGAATTAAGGTACTGTAATGTGTGTGGTGTTCTTTTTCTGAAGAAACGAGTGCTTTGCCTGCCTTGCTCAAGTAAGCAAGGAAAATAGCTGTGTGTACCAGACCCCTGTTCTGAGGGCACCTTGGTTATACTTCAGGGTTCGGCTTGCGGTCTAAGGCAAATGATTGAATTCTTGAGCTACCTCTGAAAGACACCTTATTTCCTGTTTAAAAACAGCTCTAGTAGGTAGTACCTCTTACCTGAACTTGTTAATTTGTTCACTTAAAAATCGTGTCAGCTACAGCTTGATGTCAGTCGCAGTTAGGTATACAACAAGGAGTTCTGGGCAGAGGGCTTAGAGCCAAATAGTTTTTAATGTGAGATGTTTTAAGTGGAGAAGGCTTATTGTATCTCACAATAAAGATGAGGAAAGTTCTGGCTGCAGTAAAAGCTGACGTTTTTGCAGTGACAGAAATGGCAGCAAACGGGGCTTAGTTTTGCATCTGGGAAAATGAAAAGCAGAAGACAAACTTGCTTCCGTTTGCTATAAGAACAAGTTTAGTTCACCAACTCTTGAATGGATTTGGGAATAGATGGCACATCTCTGTTGTTCATCAACATAAGATACTTGTGAAGAACGTACAGAGTTCTGACTGCTTTCAAGGGTATCAGTGTTTTAGGTAGAAGGGTAAAATGCCAGTACTTCATTTAAAAGAATAGCCTTGGTGGTCATGATACATTTCTTGGGTAAGTCTCTGATGAGACTGTGTTGACTGGATCGTTTGTTTATTAAAGGAACGATATTTTTCAGTTTGGCTGGAAGAGGGTAAACTCTTTTCACAGATCAGTCTGCAAGAAGAATAGCATCTTTACTCAGGTGTAATGGAAGAGTTGTGCTTGAGCCTTTTCTAAACGGTTGTTCTCCTTGATCTTTGGGGTAAAAAGGAGCTTTGCTGCACTTCAAAATGCAGCCAGAGGTGCTGGGAATCTGCTTCTTGTTGACATTTTCATCATAGGTTATATGTTGAAGTGTTGTGTCTGACCTGTTAAGAGTACAAGTTAAACTTACTTACTGCCTCTGTCTTTGGAAACTTTGAAGCTCCAATGTCCCTGAAAACATCTCCAACTCCAGTGTGTGTGATATAAATATCTAGTATCTGCTGAGCTGAATGAAACTTACTACTTACTGACTGGTTAGCATTTTTGGTATTAGCATTGTATTATAAGAAGGCAGATAACTACTGTGCTGGATACAGTCAAAAATGAGTAAATGTCTCTTGTTCTTATCAGGATTGGCCTTGTGGAATCTAAAATTCGTGTGCTGGTTGGAAACTTGGAGAGGAATGAATTTATATCTATTGCACATGTAAAGCCACAGTCTTTCCCTGGCAGCCGAGAACTTTGTAAACAGTGAGTTTCATTACTTTTCTGAACTAGAGTTTGGCCCATGTATTGTACCTCGTTTATATTCCTTCACCTCAGCTTACCTGTGAGAGATGTTCAGTTACGTAGCTACTGTTTTGTAGGTAGGAGGTCTGGCGGGCAAGGTTCTGAGCATGTAGGATCTTTTTAAAGAAGGGAGAACTTGAGGGAGGAGTTCTCGGAGAACTTGAGTATGGGCTGACTCCAATCTTTAGCTGCTGCGTACAACTAAACTGTTTTGCTTAATCCCTTCTTGAGAGTAGATGCTAGCACCCGAATAACTGCCATCTGTGCATAAATGATAGATTTGTGACTCTGTCTTTTTAGGAGTGGATATGTGTCAATGTGGTTTCTTGGAATCGTGTTTAGGAAAGTGGAGAATGCAGAAAGTGTTAATGTTGATTTAACGTGCGCTATACAGTCATTCAAGGATACAGGTAAGCCTCTATTTTGCTCTAGTCTCGTAGGGTTTCAATTTTTAATTCTAGTGCAAGTTGCTTCACAAAGTGAATTGTGCTTCCTTCTGGTATTAGCTATTAGCTATTTCTGTAGAGCGTGACACGTAGAAGATTAGCCTTAGAAACATACTATTTTGACACTTTGGCAATGTAAGTCCACCTTGAAACAGAAGTGTGTACTACAGCCCTATGTACCATATCCCATATGTGAAATAACAGTTCTGCAGATCATAGTGAACGATCAGAAAGGAACTGCGATTCCTGAAGTGGACAGTCAGATGTGAAGCCAGGAGAGAGATGCCCGTTTACTGGGTGTAGCTACACTTGTCAAAAGCAGTTGTCAGTTACTGAACTTTGGAAGTGGGAATTAACTGTATCAGGCTCTAAAAGAAGTTGTGAATGCCTGCTGACAGTATTGTTTCCAAAATAACAGTTTCTGTACGATACCATCCCAGAACTTTGAAAGGCAGTGAGTGGTCACATTGTAATGACATGCAGTCTTGCACGTCAAGCTCCGTGTTCATCTTCCTTTATTCCTTTTGATAGATGCAGAAATAAAGTCATATCGCAAGCGTTGTTAGATAATGCTAGAATAAAGGGGCTTGGGGGGGAGCAGTCATTTGAAAGTACAGGTCTTTGGTTCCAAAGTCTGTTTACTTCTTCCCAAGCTGACTGCTCTTGTGCCTTTCAGAAGTGCACGTGTGCTGTGAGGCTTATGCCTTGCTATCGTAACGACAAACTAAGGAAATCGGGTTACTCTTCGGGAGTGACGAGTGTGTTTGGACAAAAAGTTCTAAGCAGTGGACTCCTTTAAACTCTTCATCAGTGCAAACAAACATTTCTCCATGGTACCAGCATGAGCTGTGTGTTGTGTTGCTCAGACAACATGAGTAAATGCAGTAAAAGCGGACCTTCTTTTTAGCTCATGCTTTGGGATATGAGACAAGCACAGAAAAAAGGCATCAAAACGCTTGTCTGAGTTTCAGGCCAGGTGGGGTGACTTCCTCAGACTTGCACTGTTACCCGAACCGATGCTTGTCTTGTACGTTACATCCAGTGGCACTGTGTTTGAATGTTGTGGCAAATGTAAATCATGTCAACAACTTTGACAAATACCCAATGCAAACATTCCCACTGAGCTACAACACTAAATTTCCTGTTAGTTTACAGCCAGGCTAAACACCTCAATGTGCTAAAGGAAGGTATGAAGATTGAGGCAGCTCATGTGAAGAGAAAGCACCTCCACCATTTTTTGCCTGCAGAAACCTTACCGAAAAGAAAGAAGGTATATTAAAAATTGGGCTCTTCTGGCAATATTTTTTTTTTCCTTTAATAATTACTTGAAGACTTCATTATTTTGATGTTGTTGTTTCAGCAAAGCATGCCAGGTACTAGTCAAAATGCTGGTGGGCTTCAGCGCAAAAGGACTTCTTCAGATGGAAGCTGTTTGGACAGTTCCAGAGACACGGGCTCCAGAACACCGGAAAATTCCTCTTCATCACATAAGATTGCTAAAGTGGACACCTCTCCAGCCGAGAGAGAAAGGTTAGCACCATAACCTTAAAGCTGTGAAGAAGCTGCTTTTTAACTGACTCGCAATGGGAATGAGGTCTGGGATTTCTTGGTTGAATCTGTGTTGTTCATAAGCACGTGGAGGGCTCTAATGGCTTCAGGAAGAAAGCTGTCATCTCCTTTGGGCACGTGGGGGGAGGCAGGTTAAAGAAATCCTTGAAAAAATGAATTTAATATCCATGAAGACATGTCGGAAGAAAGGAGAAGTGGATACCGGAGGAATTATTTGGTCTTGAATGTAGATCTCCTTGGGTTAGTGTGTAACTTGAAGCCGGAGTGTTTTCCATGTAGGTAATTTTGTTCTTTCTAACAAAAAGTATGGTTAATGCCAAGCAGTATGATGTTCTAACGAAGTGCTGATCTTGATCACAGCAACACTAGAGCTGCTGCTGCCTTGGTGCAGCAGTATGAGAACTCGGGCAGTAAAAGTGTGTGTCACTTCCTGGGAGGTCTGCTTGTTCATAAGCTACTTCAGCCCAGGAGGAATATGTAATCTTGAGAGTAATAGCCCAAGAGTACCAAATGTGTAATGCCTGCTGTGTTCAGACCATTTGGTACTGGAGGAGTGGCATTAAAACTAAAATAAAATGGGATGCCCGTATGGGTAGAGCAGATCCATTCATGGAAAGCAGTACAGAGTGCTGGAGGTACTAAGCTGGAAGACAGTGCAAGTACATAGAGACTGACTAAAGACAACGCTGAAGTTTAAATTTGCGGTCTGAAGTTCAGCGGTCAAAATGAAGATCTCGTGCTAGATTGCCTGGGAGTTTGTTGTTTGGTAGAGCTGTGACAATGAGCTAAGAAGACAGACATTTGTCTTGCATGGGCTTTCTGGAAAGGAAATGTATAGTATTTTACAAACGAGCTTTTTATAACTCTAGCATCTGACTCTTACAGAAATGCTGCGTACCAGAAATCTAACGGTGCTAACAAGAGAGAGAAGCTACCTCGTGTAGCTGAGCCATCAGTGTCTAAGGGACTCTCCATTCCTGTTACTGATTCAAGTATGTATTGACGTGGTGGGTGGAATGCAGTCTTTAATTTCACGGCTGAACTCTAGAAGCGCGGTGTCTCTTACAGAAGTGGAGGCTACAGTTGCAATAAGAACATTGGGACCTCCAGTTGGTAGCACCATTCCAGGACGTAACACAGTTTCTCAACCAGGAGGACGTTTTGTCCAAGGACAGCATGAATTAAGTGGGACTGGAATTACAGATCCTAAGAACAGTGCACCTAAACGACCTTATTCAGTGACCACTGAAGGACCTCATTCACCTCCATCAGAAGAACACCCCAAAACACTAGCAGACGGAGAAAAGGTAAGGAAGGGGGGCTAGGCCAGGGAGGGTTTGAAGTAGAATTAATTCTTGATGTACAATGAATGACATAACCGAGAAGAAATGCATATATACATCCCCAATGGATTCAGGAATCTAAATTTAAGCATAATGCTAGTTTTACTAGGATGTAGGTGTGAGAAATTGTCTTGAACGGACTGTATAGCTATTAAACAATTTTTTTCCCCCGAGATCTGGCACTAGTGACTGGTTTTGGTCTGGTGGCAGGCTCTCTAAATACTACTGTACTTGTATATGACTGCACTGACCCATTGCTCAATGAACTGGAAGCAGTTCTTCATTCAGAAAAAACCCAAATCTCAAAAGGAAGAGGACATGAATGTTATAAATGTAGACGTATGAGCTAATCTTGTTCTGGCAGATGATTTTCGAATGCCTCTTGATAGTTTTGCTGCTTTAGAAATCAGCAGCCTACTCAACAGGTTGTCCACTGCTGAAACGACCGTGTGGAGTTGCTTGTTAAATCTGGGTTTTGTGGGAGCTTTTGATTAATGCTTGATTTGTTTTCTTGCTATACATAACTCTCCTTAAACAGCTGTTTGTGTGGCTTGACCTCTGATTTGAGGCAAAGAACAACTAGAAAAAACTCCATTTTGACACTTGTAAAGAATCAGCTTGCAGAACTGTTACCTACTATTGAATACTTCAGGTACAGATTTCAAGGTTTGGGTAGTACGACTTCTTGCGAGGCTTGAGATTCCTGTGCGGTAAGGGGAGTGTTGTCTAAATGTTGTTTTAAGAATGGCCACTAATACAGTTAATGTGTTGACTGGAAGCTGTACTCAAATATGAAGGTAACTTCAGTATAGCAATTATTTTGAGTCTGTGTATTCTGTTCTTCTAGTTAACTGGCCAGGATTCAGCATTCAAAGGCGGCGGCAGTCCAGAAGATGTCAGCAGCAGATCTACAGACAATGTAATTAGGAAGGGGTTTTACTCAGTGGGCTAACTGAAAAGCTGAATGGACTCTGCTAGTGCCTAGACTACCTCACGTCAGTACTCTACGCGTTTATTGATGTAAACAAAAATATGCTTTTTAGTTTAACTTCTTTCAGCCTTCATTTCCCAAATATGTTCTTGTAAGAGTTATCCCTATTAGTCTTTTTAGAAGTCTTGACTGTCACTAGCTGAAACAGCTTTGGAAAAAGCCACAAAAACCAAGCTGCCCTGTGACTTGGATTCAGAATGTAGGTAAACAGGTTAACTAGTTACTGCAACCACGTTGTGGTGTCAAGTGTGTCTGAACGTGCTTGTATTCATTTGTGCTTTCCTAGTGCATGTGCATATATTGTTCTTCTCCTAAACTATTTTCCCGGTTGGCACATACACTCCTGGGCATCTATCAGAATGGTGCTCAGCTTCCTCAGCTAGCAGCTGTCCCCCGCCTAACACGGCCACGCGCTACACAAGTATTGCCTCCCATGGAGGCCCATAAATAATTGTGGTATTGAAGACAACGCAGCAGAGGATGCTACCAAGGTATGGAGATGATAGACGTGTCCCATGCCGTTGTATCTGATTTTTGTCTTGAGACTGCTCCAGCATGAGACTTGAGGGCTTTTTTTGTTGTCGCTGGGTAGGAAAGCTAAACTCGGAACACACAGCTGAAGATGTACTTAAACATTGCAATAGCCAAGGCTGTTGTGGCACTGCTACCCACCTGCAAGGGAGAGTCTTGAAAGGAATTGGCATGCAGAGAGTGTTTTCAGATAAACCCTGAAAGCTGTTCTACGTGGTTACATGAAAACTTGTAGTAGTCTGAAATTCCGGTTCTGTAAACTGGTAACACTGCTTACCCAGTTAAGTGCATGAGGGTTTTTTGAGGGGTGGGGAGAAATTCTGATCCCGTGAAACAAATGTTGTGCTCTCTCTCTATTGTAACTTCTTTATAACTTGGTGTTTTTGTAAATGAAGTTGTATGTTTTTCCAGAGAATTTTCGTATGTACTGTAAAATACTGTCTTCCAAAAAGATTTTTTTTTAATTATTATTAATTTTTTTTAATGCACGTGGGATCTGCTTAAAAACCCCAAACAAGTAAACCAAATGTAAGGTGGGCAGGGCAGTGCCAGAAAAAGTATGTTCTACAAAATGATGATGTCATGGTAGAGTAAATTTGAGGAGACTAGGAACACTGCTTTCCTGCTTCTAGTATTTCCAGGTTTTGAATTAACACCCTCTGAATAGTGCAGCTTGCAAACTGCGCTGACAGCTGAAGTCCCATTTTGCTGTGCGGACAACAGATACCCCTGACTTCTTTTAAAATTAGTTGCTTGGCTTAAACCGCAATTCTGAGCTCTGATCATTTTAAGCATCCACCTCAAACCCTAGTGACAAGACCGAAGGGGCATGTAGCTACCTTGCATGGTCTTCATTCTCCAGCATTCCCCCTACTGCTGGTATTCCAAACTTGTGGAGAAAGCATGACCATGACCGTATACTTACCTTTTTTCCTTATTACCTCTGGTTTCCAGCTTGCTTCAAGTGCAATTCATCTCTTAGAAAATGTGCCTTAGTGGGTTTGAGAGGTCTTACTCCTCCTT
Organism: Astur gentilis; assembly: GCF_929443795.1. Taxonomy (NCBI): domain Eukaryota; kingdom Metazoa; phylum Chordata; class Aves; order Accipitriformes; family Accipitridae; genus Astur; species Astur gentilis. The sequence goes on from NW_026061051.1 coordinate 329,142, forward strand.
CTCCCCTCGAAAAAACCCCAAAACTTAAGGGTGCAAGGCTTAGGTTTACTCACAGGTTAAAATTAAGAAAGAGAACCTATGTTACTTCAGTGGCTTTTAGCAGAGCTACACCCTGAGTTTATAAAATGGTTACCTTGGTTTTGTGACCTGGGTTAAAACCATGGTCTTTCAATACTGTCAAGTCTGTGTACTAGTTACAGTAGGTATACAACTTCAGCACTTGTGTAAATAAAACCCCATCGTTAATTTGAAGGAATTAAAGCTGAAGTAGGTGATGAGATAAACGGCAAAGCAACTATGAAAAGTGTTTTGTAATGGTCTACAAGCCTGTAATATTACCATGCTTTTAAACAAATTCTTCCACTTGACCTGTTAAAGGCTGTTGTGCCCTTAACCTCTAGTCAGCACATGCATTTCTGCAGCTGGTCTCAAACTAACCTAGCTAATTGATATCAAAGTATATGCCTGTACATGGATTTATTTTTTTTAGCTCTTGCTTTGCAGAATTATCTTCTAATTGTGCTTTGTTGTTGTTGTTTCCCCCCACACACTCTTAGGGTGTTAAGAAGAAGTTTAGGAAGAAGTCAGGTTACTAGTTTCCTGGACTTGATCCAGCATGGGTCAGATTACACGCTTTATTTTAATGTACCCTGACTCAGCGCTTGGCCGCGTGCAGAGAGATGTTGCTGTTCTGGAGTTTCCCTGGCTATTGCAGAGGTTGGATGCTGCCCCAGCACTATGCAGATTAGATTACAGCTGTTTTAAATAAAGTTCAAACTGCACCAGTTCAACTGAAGTGTTTTCCTTTGTTTATGGAGCAAGTCTTCTGTCAAAGTGATTGAAAGGCAAGTTCCTCATGCATAAAGACTCCTCTCCCTACAATACTCAGAAGGAAGCAGCCCAAGCTAGAGACAGTATTGCCAAGCGTGGTTCCTGTCCTTTAGGGTGAATCCCTCCAGCAGGCTTTTCTATGCTCTGGGAAACATCTGCGGTTATAACTTTGCAGCTGCTGTTGGCTCTAGCAGTCCTGTCTGAATCTGGTCCAGCGCAGGTCACCAAGAGTCAGTGCTAGAAGCAGCGCTTCTTAGCTGTTAGCAATTGCATCATCACATCGCTTCCTGGCATAGTGTCTTATCGCTGATCATCTGGGGACAGAGGTTTTTATTCGTTTGCCAGATGGAGCTGGTAGTAGGGCAAGTTCTTTCTGGAATACCTGAAGGAGAGAAAAGCTGTATGTGGCCTTCTTTCTCATTTTTGTTTTTACTGAAAAGCAAAGCAATCGGTGCTAGCTTTGCAAGATCCTCAGGGTTATCGACAAACCCCAGGTAAGTAAATGCCTAAACTAAAACAAACCCCAGTAACAAATGCATTGTTTTCTCTTGCTTCTGCCACAATGCATCCCCCTAAGACCCTAAACCCAATACTGAATGTATTTAATTGTGATTGTGCTGAACACAAGATGACCAGAGCCAGAAAATACCTTGGACTTGAAGGTGAGGGAGGCTCCTTGATGCCAGACTTCCTGCAAACTTTGCTGTTTTCTGTCTGCTTTCTTAGCTGGTTGCTGTGTGTGTGGCTTGGAGGTCCAGCTGGAGGGGGTGAGGGATGCATGATCAGTCTCCTTAAAGAGGAGCAGCTCTGCGTTGAGACTGTGTACGGTTAGTAACTTTGAGCAAGACGTTCCATTGCAGGAATTAACGTCTCCTGTGGTTTTACTTGTTAGGTCTAAGCAAAGAAGTGGTTCATGTGAAGTCGCCTCCGCTTCTGCTACTGCAGTGGGTTGGTGTAACTTCTTGCTACTGCTTCTGCAACTGCAGAAACTAGAGAGAGCAAGTAATAGAGGGGTTGGGGGGTCCAGCCGCAGCCCCCTGCTTCCTGGCCAGCTCTGCTGTTGCTCTGCCTTTCGTCGAGTGCTGCGGGGCCAGGTTGGACTAAGCAGAGTCCAGTGGGGTGTTTTCCGAGAAGGAGGCGAGGGGTGGGCTGTTGAGCACTGCCTGCTGCCTCCTAGCATGCTGGTCAGCATGGACTCCCTCCCCTTCCCTGTGCCTGAGGGTTTCTTCAGCCACCATCTACCCCTGGGGTGCCCAGCTCCGAGCGTGGCCCGAGTATGACTACCTGTGGTTGGTAGTCGGTTTGTTTCGTGTTTCCAGGTTTTCTTCCTTGGAATCATGTTGTCCACAAAGAAATGTCATTATCCATCCCATTTCTAATTCAGTATCTACCGATCTAGTGTGACCCAGAGCCTGTGTGAAGGAGGAGCCGCCCCAAAGGATCCTGCAGCGACCTGTTTGTCCACAATCCTTTCTCTGAGTCCACTTCTGGAACTGCAGGGGCAGTGCTTGTGTGCAGAGTCCCGGAACAGCAGCACTGCCAGGGAGCCCCAGCGCCTGCTGTGTCCAGAGCTGCTCTTTCCACCGCCACACTCTCCTCCTGAGCCCTTCTGGTGTTGTAAGGCCGGAGTGCTCCAGCAGCTTGGCCACAGTTCTCCCGTGTGGCCATCCTGTGACAGCAGGCAGGGGAAGGCACTGGGCACTGCTGGGACAGAGCTCGCCATGCTCCAGAGCAGCATTTGCGTCATGGAAGGAGACCCCCTCAGGGCAGTGCCTTAAGGCTTAGGTCTTCTTCCAAAGTTTCTCTCAAGAACATGCAGGCTCTGGCCATGTCCACCAAAAATTACCCTGTCCCGTATTTTTAAGCTGCTTTTTAAGCTCCAGACTAGCTGAACGAGAAGACATCCACTGTACATTTAATTGAGAAAGATGTACGCAAGACGCACCAGCTGGGGACTGATGCTGCCAGCAGGTTCAGCACCCCAGGGGAAGAGGAGGGCAGCCACCCTCTCTGGCTGGAAGCCTGTCGGGGCTTCAGCGTTTCAGCTTTGGTGGCCCCAGGCTGCTGCGGAGCCGTAGTCCAGTCTCTGGGGCTGCAGGGACCCATGCCATGGGCTGTGTGGAGGGAGCTGGGTAGGGGCAGGGCTGCAGGAGGTGATTGCAGGGCTCTGACCCCAAGCAGAGTGGCTGCAGCACTCGCGTTTGACCCCCAAACCTTGCCTCATCAGTGCCTTTACGGTAGCTGGAGATCCTCATACTTACACATGAGGAGTTGCAGGCGTGATCTGTACCAGCAGTGGCTTAGGAACCCGGACCGGGGCTAAGCCCCAGCAAGAGCCTTTGCACAGAGCTGTTGCTCTGCAGCTCCCCGGCTTGCCTCCCAAAACTCCTCATCCAGCAAAACCTCCCACGCTTATGCGGAGCTTTGATTCTCGGGGCTCCGCTGTTCCTCTTGCTGATGCTAATGCCCTTGGTGGCATCAGTTCCCATAATCACGGATTGCTATGTAAAATATTTATTGCAGGACTGACCCTTTTGAGATTGTTATCCTGGATGAAATGTCACAAATGACCGTATGGAAGGCTCTCACTTTGAAGACAGAAACCCTTTGAATCCAGGGAGGAAAAAGGTAAAGGATTGCACGTGATCGTGACCGTGCTCCTCTGCAAGCGACGGCGCACACCTACGCTTTTCCCACGCTTTGGCCGGCAAGGCTGAGCAAACGGCCTGTCCCTGGGAACAGGCAGGGAGGACCGTGGCATGCAAACCAGCTCCTCTCTGCTGGGGTGGTCCCCCGAACAGGGCAACGTCAGCAGCAGCTGGCAGGTCTTCCACTGATGATGCTCTCCCTCTTTTTCTCTTCCCTTCGCCTTTCCCCACTCCCGCTTTTCACGTTTAGGAATCTTGACTTTGAAGAAGAGGAGTGAGAGCGTGACTCGGGGATGTGCCAACGCAGACAGAGGGAGAAAGCGCTTTGTTTCAGTTGGAGGATTCCCATTAAAGCCATGCAGATGTTTTCAGTTATCCTTGGTGTGCTTCAGGCATTCAGTATCTCTAGACCAGCAAGCTGAGGGGAACGTCACAGTCAAGGGGAGTTTGGTGGTGTTAAGTCTGTGTGCGTACGTGTGTGTGGGGGTGTGGGTTTGTAGTGGTAGAGGGACTGCTATGGCTTTATCATTCAGTGCTCTTCTTTTAATACCTAATTCCTCCTCTTTTTTTTTCCTCTTTTTTTCAAATGTAAACTGGGAATGTCCAAAATAATTTTCTGTTATATTTGATGCATTCTCCACTTTCTTCTTCATCACGACCAGGTTTTTGGTGTGGTTTGGGGTCCTGGCTTTAATTCACTCTTATGTCTCTTACTGGTACAAGAGGGATGCCCTCTGTGGCAGGGCAGCATAGAGAGCGTCCGAGCAGTTGGCCTAAGGTGAAAGAAAAGCATTTGCTCCCTGCGCTCCAGTTTTACCTCTCTTGGTTGGTTTGGTTTTGGGTTTGTTTTTTTTGCTTTGGCTCTGCCATCAGCCTGGGAGCTGCAAAATGCAGAACTGCCACCTTCTTGTCCCCTGGCTGTAAACTGCCTCTAAGGGAGCACTTCAGGTATTTGATTTTGCATACACCATATGGTCACAGGAGCGGCCAGATGAGACCTGGGGCTCTGTGTCCCTGGGCTGCTCCCTCTGTTGTTTCTCCACTTTCCTTCTGTATTGGATCTGGATGAGTTGGAGTTCCTTTACCTGACAGCAGCCCTCGTAGTGCTGTGCTCTGTACTGGTAGCTAGAAAGCTGTTGATAACACAGCAGTGTTTTGGCCATGGCAGACAGCCAGAGCACACCCACACACCCAGGCATCCTCCACGTGGAGGCCACTTCCCACCTTGGCTGGCCAACGCAACGCGCTGCCTACCTTCTTCAAGGACGTCAGCGGTTTGATGCTGACGAAGCCCATCTTGTTCTTCTGGACATGTTTCAGGAGGAAAGCATCCTTGGCCAGGTTCTCGTCAGAGAGGTGGAATTCCACCTGGGACACAACCCTCCTGGCCAGCTGCCGGTCAGGGACGGAGTAGCTGCAGTCCAAGAGATCAGCCCCCAGAACATCGCTCGCATCGCAGAAGCTCCCGGCAAAGCAGCAGGGACACGGGTGTGACTTGGTGGCCTTTGGGATGTGCAGCACTGCCCGGTCCCAGCCACAGCAGTGCAGATGGCAGAGTCTTGAGGAGCGGGGTGGCTCAGCTGCGCTCTAAAATGAAACGGAGTTTTATACTTTTAGAAGCGCGCTTGCCTTCACGCCCCCAGCATCGGTCCCTGCCACAAGTTACGCGGCACATGGCCTTGCACAATCTTGCAGCCAGAGGTGCCTCACGAACAGAGCGCAATCTCTTTGATTACCAGGATACAGGCCAGGAGAGATCTTTGGCCTCCGGTTCACGGCAGTTGTCCCGACTCCCCCAGGCCACACACTGTTCACACAGCGGGAGCGAGAGGCCTGTGTCCTTGGTACCCTTGGGGTGTCCTTGCTAGCACCGAATCCTCCAAGCACGAGGAGGGGATGTACTAACCCCATCCCTGGGGTCCCATAGAGCGCAAACAGCCCCAGCGCCCCGACACCGGACGTTGGGCAGAATCCAGTCCTTTTCTGGGAGCACGCGGCGGCGGATACCGTCTCCTCCGGGGTGTCACGCACCCAGGGAAAGGGCCACCCCCTCCCAGGGGGATCCAGAGCTGCTGCTTTTCCCAGCAGGAGACTGAAAGACCTGACAGCACTACTGGAGCGAGGGCTGGGGGAAAGCGTGCCACCGAGCGACACCGCGTGACCTTCCTTCGTGCCCTCGAGGTCCTTTTTCCTCTTTCTGCCTCGCTCCGATCAACGCAGCGAACAGAAGCGTGGGCAACCATCACAAACGCATTTGCCATCTGGCGCAAGGAGGCTGCAGCTGCAGCTTGGTCCCCGCTTGGCTCAGCTGAATCAACTTGTTCTTCCCCCACCAGAAAAATACTGTTGAAAGCCAAGAGCATTTGCACCCGCAGACCCCGAGAGCCGCCTGTAGGCCCCGGGGCCACCCCAGCCTTCCTTAACCCTTTCCCTCCCCAGGAGGAGCTGGTGAGGCTCTTGGGGTGGGGCGGAACACAGGGAGCCCCCACATTCCTTCCGGGGAGACGCCAAAGAGTCCTTGGCATCCAACAGCCAGAAGGTTCCATGGCGCGGCCACCAACTCCCACTGCCTGGGCCATGGGGCCCCCCGGCGCCCCAGCTTTTCCAGCCATTCGTGCTCCCCAAAACTTTCTACCCTCGAGGTAGGGACCGACCCCAACCCCTGCAGCCCAGAGATGCTCTTGGGGGGCAAGAGCAGAGGTGACCGCCGGCCATCGCTCCTGTCTCATTCTCTCAGGCTCAGCCAACCCGTGCCGCCTGCCCACGCGGGAGCAGCCCTTCCCTGCACCCCGGGCCCCCCAGGCACCACCAGCAGGTATGGCACCCCAGTCTGCTCTGGCCCCTTCGCCATCCCCATCACACCCGTTCCCCTGGCACTTTTCGCGTGGGGGTTCAGCAAGCCCCGGTGAGCATCCTTGCCCTCACCCAGGCGGCGCGTGCCCAGTAAAGCCCATCTGCAGAGCATTCCCCAAATACTTGGGGCCACCTCTCCCCTTTCACCTCCTAGATGCGAGTCTCCTCCCCGATTTGCAACCCTGTCCCACCGGCACAGCGGCTCACCCCGTGGGGATCACCCCGGCCACAAGCTCCCCACGCCCCTGGCCCAGAGCTGGGGGATGTCGGCCATCAGGGCCGGCTCAGCGGGTGCCCCTGGACAGCCACCCCGGCCCAGCACGGTTCCCCCCTCACCCACACAAGTCTGCAGAGGGCTCCATGTGGCTGCCTCTTCGACCCCCAGGTCTTCTGCATCCAGTGGACAACCACCGACCTGCCTCCACCGGCCAGCGCCACGCTCGGCCAAGGCGCCGCTTCTCTGCCGGGTGCTGCCCTGTGGGGTCCCGGGGGCTGCGGGGCCCCCCAGGGCCAACCATGATACCTCACACACTACAAAAATCAGAGGAGTGGGGTGGCCCCAGACCCTCTGGAGCTGCCAGTGTCCATCCCTGGCTACCAGCACAGCGAGGGGCAGCTGGCACAGATCAACATCCCCAGCACGGCCACCCCTGTGGGAGCACCCCTGGGCGGCGATGTCCACACCAGCCCCTGCGCTGCCACCAACAACGAAGCCCTTGGGGACACTGCAGGCAACCTTGCAGTGTCCGAGGAGATGGTCCTGGAAGAGGCCCTAAGGCTCTTCGGTTGCTCCCTGGATGGAGTGGGGGTCAGCCAGGATGCTCCCAGCAGGAGCTCTGTGCCCGAGGACGCTGGTGGCACTGGCGCAGACACCCCCGACTGCGACTTCAGCTCGCTCTCACTGCCTGAGGAGATGCTCACCCCCGACTACTGCATCCCCGAGCTCAGCGACGCCATGCTGAGCCTCAAAATAGTGAACGGCGGCGGGATGGAGCCCCAGGAGCCATGGCAGGATGCGGGGATGGACCTGCCACCATCCCCACCTGCCACGGCCGGCAAGCGGAGGAAGAGGCAGGCGCAGAGCTCCTTGCCAATGGCACCCAGCAAGCGCAGGGCTCTGGCAGCCAACATGAGTGTGTGTGTGTGTGGGGGGGATTAGACAGGGGTGAGAGGGATGGAGATGGGGGGAATGGGGGGTGGGAGTGGAGGGGGGGGGTATTTGTCGAAGGGGGGGCCGGGGAGGGGGGTAGGGAGGGGTTAGACCAGCTTGGATGGGACCTTTTCTTTTGTCTTTCCCAATAAAAGCTCTTTCTCCAGAACCGCTCCGTGCCTGTGTGGGACAGGGAGGGAGCCCGGGGGGCACCGGGAAACAGCCCCCAAAAGGTGCAAAAGCCCCGCCGAGCCCCAGACCCAAGCCAGCAAGCCCCGAGGGGAACCCAGCCACCCGCAGGCCTGAGTCACCACCAGCACGGCAGGCGATGGTGGGGGCGGGACGGGAACGGGAACAACTCCCCGTTCCCCTTCCCCAGGAGAAGCAGCCCTTTGGTGGGGAAGCCAGGACAGACAGGTCCCTGCAGGACTCACGGACACGGCCCCACGCAGAAAGCAGCACAGAGCCCCTGCCACAACGACAGACCTTGGGGGCCGGGGGGGACACGGGCACACACGACAACAAGGGCTGCAAGGCCTTCGTCTTGAACACCACCAGCATCCCCTCCAGCGGGGACAGGGCTCGGTGCACAGCCCTTCAAAGCCTCAAGACCATCACGGCCTTCCTCGGGTCCCACTGACCTCAGCCCCCAAGAGCCCAGCTTTGCCTCACTGACACAGCAACATAACCCCAAATCACCCCAAGAATGGCGAGGGAGGGAGCTGCAGGCCAGGCAGGGACCCTCCTCCGCTTGTCCGGCTGCACCTTGGGCAGCTGCAAGACCAGGAAGGGGGAAGAAAAAATCAGAAGGAAAAAAAAAAAAAAATCACTGCACCGGCCAGAAAGTGCCTGGAAACTTCATCCCTCTTCATTGCCCATTTCCCATGCGAGCTCCACAACCTGGGAGCAACGCAGCCAATAGAACCTTCGAGAAGCAGACACACAGCCTGCTGCAGCTGGCCCTGCTCGAGCAGCCGAGGTGGGCTGGATGATCTCTAGAGGTCTCTTTCAGCATCCATTCTGTGCTGCTGTGACTCTGTCTCTGTCGTGGTTTAACCCTAGCCAGCAACTAAGCACCACCCAGCCGCTCACTCACTCCCCCCCCACCCAGTGGGATGGGGGAGAAAATCCGGAAAAAGAAGTAAAACTCGTGGGTTGAGATAAGCACGGTTTAATAGAACAGAAAGGAAGAAACTAATAATGATAATACTAATAAAATGACAACAGCAATAATAAAAGGATCGGAATGTACAAATGATGCGCAGTGCAATTGCTCACCACCCACCAATCGACACCCAGCTAGTCCCCGAGCAGCGATTCCCCCCCCACTCCCCAGTTCCTATACTAGATGGGATGTCGCATGGTATGGAATACCCTGTTGGCCAGTTTGGGTCAGGTGCCCTGGCTGTGTTCTGTGCCAACTCCAGCTTTCTCGCTGGCTGGGCATGAGAAGCTGAAAAATCCTTGACTTTAGTCTAAACACTCCTCGGCAACAACTGCAAACATCAGTGTTATCAAGGTTCTTTGCATACTGAACTCAAAACATAGCACTGTACCAGCTACTAGGAAGACAGTTAACTCTATCCAAGCTGAAACCAGGACACTTTTAACCACTTAACATTCCGTGAGAAATACTGCAAGAGCTCAAGAAGAAAGAGCAGAAAGACAGGAGACAGGTGAAAGCCTAGAGCGCCAGCTAGAGGGAATGAAAGACCCTCTTCCTTCTCTGAAGCTTCAGCAAGGCTTCCTTCACCTGCTTGTTCCTCCGACTGTCAATGACGGGGTTCAAACTGGGGCTGACAAGACTGTAGAAAAGGGAAAGAACTTTCTCCCTCCCAGAGGAGTTACCGCTCCTGGGCCCCGCGTACATGAAGATGGCGTTTCCATAAAAGACACCCACCACGGTCGGGTGGGAGCCACAGGTGGAGGTGGTTTCGTGCCATCCTGGCACAGAGCGGATGCGCAGATCGGTGGCCAGGCTGTCCAGGGAGCAAATCGGGATTAGGGCTAAAGGGAAGAGGAAGAAGCACACACAAACAGCAAAGATCAGGACTTTATTGGCAGGAGCGGCAGGGCAGGCCAGCTTTGAGACAGCAAGAATTTCACAGGAGAAGTGGACAACCTCGCAGGGGCCACAGAAAGGCAGGTGTAAAGCCAGAGAGGCTTGCAGTGTACCAAATACAAACACCAAAGCCCACAAAACCGTGGCAAGGGTGAGGCGCAGCCTCCAGATCACGATGAGGGCATAGCACAGGGGACGGCAGATTGCCACATAGCGAACGTGAGACATGATGGCCAGCAGCACGCACGCCGTAAGTGCAAAGATTAAATAAAGATGGCTCTGTGCCCCACACCCAGCAAAGGAGGGGGTTCTGCCTTGTCCAAGGAGGCTCCTTAGCATACGGGGGACATTGCTGGAGGCGTAGCAGATGTCCGCGATGGAGAGGTGGCAGAGGAAGAAGTACATGGGGAGGCAGTAGTCCAGGCAGATAAGCAGAAAGACAAGTGCGTTTCCCATCAGAGTGGCAGAGCAGAGGGCAGAGAAAAGGCCAAAGAGGCAGCGCTGCAGGGCTGGGGTGCTGCAGAACCCCAGGAGGACGAATTCTGTGACCGTCGTTTCATTCTGCACGCTGTGCTGGAGGTGAGGCAGCACAAACTGCGACCACGGAGATCTGGAAGCGAAGGAGCAAGGAAAAGGAAAGAAAAAGGAGAGTTTTCCTAAGAATGTTGCGCAGGAGGAACCGCTGCACCGGCTCACCAGCGCCTGGTTCTGCTTCCCCAGCATGAATGACACGTCTGTCCAGGGCACCTCCCCCAGCACCCAAAACAGACTGCACCCCTGCACAGCGCAGCCCACCCTGCCTGCACCCCCCCATCACTCCAAACCACGCTACACCCGCACAGGCTGCACAAACCTGAACGGCACCACCCAGCTGATCACTGCGCCCACCCCACGGCTGGACCTCCCAGACAAGTGGCCCCCAGCCCCTCACTGACCATCCCTGACCCATCCCTGACCCCATCCATGACCCCCTCATCGACCCCATCCCTGACCCCCTCATCGACCCCGTCCCTGACCCATCACCAGACCCCTCTCCCCCTCCCCTTTCCCCCTTCCTTCCTTCCTTCCTTCCTTCCTTCCTTCCTTCCTTCCTTCCTTCCTTCTTCCTTCCTTCCTTCTTCCCCCGCTCCCCCGTTCCCGTCCCCTTCCCGCCCGTACCCACCTGCCGGCCCCGCCGCCGCTGCCGTCCGCCTTGCTCCCCGCTGCTGGGCCGAGCTCGCCGCAACGGCCCGACCCGCAGCCTCCCGCTGCCCACCGGCCTCTCGCCTCACCTCCCGCCCGTCCCCACGCACCGACCCCTCTGTGCCCACGCCACCTCGCTCCCGGCCCCACCACCCCGGGCGTAGCGCGTCCCCCAGCACCCCGGCCCGGGCCCCCGCGCCCGCTCAGACGACCCAGCAGGCCCGGGCTGAGCCCAGCGGGGGCGTAGGCCCCGGGGAGGGGGGGAGGGGGGACTCCCCCCCTCCCTCGTGCCAGCGAACGGCCGATGGAACCCTGCCGCCTGCCGCGGCAGCCGTAACCAGGGCAACCCAGCAGACCCCAACGGTCGCAGATCGCTGTGGCTGAGCGCACAGGAAGGCCTCTGGTGTCCCGGTGTGCCCACCTGCCTTCGAGCGAGGGGAGCCCGGCGGGCCTTGTCCTGCGCCTCCTGAGGACGAGGGAAGAGCCTCGGCGTGCCTGAGGGGCTGGGGGCTGCTCCCCGGCTCGGCCTGGCCATAGGTGGGGGTGGCACCAGGCTCTGGGAGGGAAGGGACAGAGGACAGAGGGGTGTCTGCGACAAGGGGGATGCCCCCATACAGACAAACCCCAGCCCCATAGCGGGAGGAGGAGGAAGAGGGAGCCAGTCCCGTCCCCCCAGGGCGAGGAGGGGTCCATGTGCTCCGGGGCAGCCAGAGGGCTTCTGGGGAGGGGGGATCAGGGGGCTTAGGGGAGTGACATTGGGGTACTTTGCGACACCCTGTGGCAGCCAGCCCTGCTCCCGCAGTGTCTGGGAGGACAGTGTTGGGACAGGATGGGAGCGAGGAGCCCCTGAGCACAGCCACCTCTGCCCCCACCACCCCTGGGGTGGCAGGGGGTCCTCCTCACCCCTTTCCTCCCTCCCTCCTGCAGGATGGCGGAGAGACCCCCTGGCCACGTTAGGCAGGCCTGGGTGGAGAAGGCTGGAGCTGCCCCGGCTCCCAGATCCAGGCCAAAGCCCCATGAGATGTCCGAGGTCCAGCTGCTGCGGGCAGGTGAGTGTGCGGGTGCTGTGGAGCAGGGGGCTCCCCAGCCTGCCCTGCCTTGTCCTGGGCCAGGCTCACATCCCCCAGCCAGGCTGGCATCGGAGCTCCCACAGCGCAGTGGCCGGGAAGGGAGCTCTGTTCTGGCGTTCTGGGACAGGGACTCTCCCTGTGCCCTGGTGCCAGCGCATCCCTTACCAGACCACAGCAGGGCCCCCTCCCTGTGCTGCCCTCCAGCATCACACCCTCTCTCCTGGGGCACACAGGGGACACCGGTGTCCCAGCCTTGAGCAAGGGCTTGTGGCATCCCTGGGAGCTGGGCAGAGGGCTCGGGTTTTCCCTGCTGCTTGCCCCCCAGCCCTTCCTGCTCTCTCTTGGCCAGATCTGTGCTGCTCTGCCTTGGCTTTGCCCAGGGAGGAAGACAATACCCTGGACATCATTCGAGCCTTCCTCAGGAGCAGACCAAAGGTATCCGTGGCCACTTCTATGAGGCTGTGCCCGTGTCTCCCAGCCTGTCTTTCGGCCCCTGTCCCGTGCTCAGGAGGTGCTGGGGGCTGTGCTGGGCCCCCCACCTGGCTGTCTCTCCCCCCTGACACTGTCTGTCTGTCTGTCTCCTCCCTGGCTGGCAGCAAGAGGCCCAGAAGCTGAGGTTTCTGGCCTCCATCTGCACCGTCTGCAGCACCACCAGCGTGGACTCCGCTGCGTGGGACATGCTTTACTTCTGCCAGCCAGAGGTGGTGGAGACCATCGAGGTGAGGGGACGGCCAGTCAGGCTGAGGCAGGGGCAGGGGCAGGGGCAGGGGCAGCAGGCAGCGACACAGCCCCGGGGGCAGATGAGAGCTTGGCCAGGCAGGGGGGTTGCGGATGAGCACTGCTCCAGGTCTCCATCCTTGGAGATGCTCCAAAGCCACCTGGGCGGCCTGGCTGGATGTTTGCAGGTCCCTTGGCCAGCCTGTGGCTCTGTGACGGGCACAGCCCTTCCAGCCATGGGGCTTGGGACCACTGGGTGCCAGGATGGGGGCACCTGGGCTCTGCCAGCCCCACAGGCTCTTGCTGGGCGAAGGAAACTGCCCCATCCTGAGCTGTCCCACGCTGCTGTGCTCCCCAGGTGCTGCTGCAAGAGGAGCCCGCTGGCCCCCAGGGCATTATGGTGCAGCAGCAAGCCATGCTGGCCATCATCTCCATGAGGTACCTGCCCCAGCCCCCAGCTTGGTGGCCCCGATGGCACCGGTCCCAGGTGGGGGGCATCCCCAGTCCTGGGTCTGAGAGGGAGGCAGAGAACAGGGCAGGGGGTGCCACAGGGTTTTCCCCGCAAAGGCAAGTGCCAGTGTCATGGAGGGTTGAGGGGTCCCCCATGGCATGGGGCTCAGCTCAGGTCTCTAAGCCCAGGGTCTGCCTCCTCCTCTGTCCCCGCAGCAGAGCGGGGCTGCTTCTGCAGGAGAAGAAGAACAGCCTCCTGTATGCCTGCTTCTGCAACATCTTCCACCTGCCTCCTCAGGAGGACACTCAGGGCCCTGATGCTTCACTCTGCTCCAAGGTGTGCCAGGGGGTGAACCATGGGGAGTTCCCTGGCTGCGAGGCCCCTTCCTGGGCACCGCAGGGCCACGGCCGTCCCCTGCCAGGCTTCCAGGGCTGCCCCCAAGACTCTGTCCCCCTCACAGACCCTGGCCACGATGGACAGCATGCTGCAGGTGCTGGTACGCAGTGCCGGCACCCTTGGCATCGTGGAGCTGCAGAACATCTTGGAGGTCTGACCTTGGCACAGGGTCCCCATGGGCAGTGACCCCTGGCTTGAGTGGTGCCCACCCCCAGCACCTGGTGCAAGGAGGGGGGCAGGGAATGTCTCTCCTTACCAGCCATGCCCCCCCCCACCCCCCTGCCTCCTGGCTCCCGCCAGAGCCCCTTCTCCTGCCCCAGCCCACGCCACCTCTGCAGCCTTGCTCGCTGCCCGTCCTCCCCAACACTGCCTCCCAGATGGACCTGCCTGTCTGGCAAGGGGAGCCCAGCCCTGGGGCTTTCCCCCTCCAGCTTCACCATGGGCCATATCCCAGAGCCCCCACCACAGGTCCCCAGTGAGGTGGTCACCCCAAAGCCTTGGAGTCCTTGGGTGGGAGGCAGAGGGATGTTTTTTGGTGGGGAGTGAGTGAATGGAAGGCAGCAGAGGCAGCAGCAGAAGCGGGATGCAGTGACCTGCCTGCCCGCAGCAGGTTGCTGTGAGGGGCAAGAAGGACACATGCCCCATCCCAGGCACTGCCCCAGAGCAAGCCTGGCTGTGCCATGCTGTGCCATGCCACCTCCCTGGCACACCAGCAGCTTTTCTCCTCCCAGCTGCTGCTGCCCTTCACCGATTCCCAGCTGGCAGAGGTGCAGGAGAGGGCCATGGCACGGATCGCCAGGCTGGTGAACTTCATCACCACCTACTCCCTGCCGCAGGTACCGAGCTCCTGGTCTGGGCAGCCCCAGTGCCCTGTCCCTGTGCCCCTGAGCCCCGGCACCTCCCAGGGAAGCTGGGCACCCAGCCAGCAGGTCGGGAGCAGGGGTCTTTGCCCTGCCCCTGTCCTGTCGATGCTCTCTCCCAGGGCAGGGCAGGGCAGGGCAGGGCTGCCCCGGGCACAGGCAGGAACCTGGGTCCGGCAGCCCTGCCCTGCTCTTGGCTGCTGCCTAGCTGCTCTGGGAGCAGCTGGGGCTCTCGTTGTGCTCACACTGCCTCTCTTCCCCCAGGTCTGCCCCTGCTTTGCCCAAGCCACAGTCCGCAGGCATCAGTGCTCCAAGACACATCAGTTTGTAATGCTGGGGAAGCTGGTGGGGCACCTCACCCTCTGTTGCACCTGCAAGGACAAGGGGATGCGTCCTGAGGCTGCAGAAGCTCTCTATCACCTGCACACGTTTGTCCTGCAGCAGAGAAGTAAGACAAGCTGTGTCGGGCTGGATCCCCCAGGCATGGGCAGTCAGGGGCCACTCTCCTTGACGAGAGAAAGCCTTATCCAACCTGCCTGCCTGCCTGCAGTCTGAAAAGTCATTTTGCCTTGCCCCCGCTCACAATAGCCCTGGACCCTCCCTGGGTATCTGCTCCCTGGACCTGTCTGGTGCCCTTTTTCTTTGCCAGCAACTTTTCTGCCCAATGCTCTCAGACTGCACTTCCACTTCTGCACCCTCTCTCTAAGCACCCCGTTTTTGCTCCCCCCAGGCAGGTGGCCCTGGCTGCATGGCACAGAGCAGCTGCAGCTCCAGGAGGACTGGCAAGCAATGAAGCCCTGGCAGCTTTTGAAAATCAGCCACACCCGCAAAATCTTCTTGGTAAGAAGTGCCTTTGGCTCAGTGTGAGTGAAGGGACACCCGATGCGTGGGGATGACAGGGGCTCACGCTGTTCCCTAGGCAAAGGCCCTCAGGGAGCTTCAGTCCCCTGCGGGACCCTGATGCCCACCATCAGTCTCCTCCCCAGCGCAGCCTGGCTCCGTGCCCCGCTCTCACTGCACAGTCAAGATGCTCTGGGTGATGCTCTGGGTGAGGCAACAAATCTCCCCTCCTCTCCTTCATCCTGCAGATGTTCACAAAATACCTCCAGTCCTCCGACCAGGCAGACATCATCCTCATGGCTATCAAGAGCTTGAGACACCCAAGCGCCTACAGCATCAGGCTGGCTGCCCACATGGTCGATGTCCTTGTGGCGGACCGTGCCTTCCAGCCGGGGCAGGTGAATAGCCCATGGGTGGCACAGCTGATGCTCCAGCCCACTGGGGGACTGTTCCTCCCCTGGCTCTGTGCCTGGCTAGCACTGATGCCGTCTCGAGCTGGCATACCGCACTAGGAACGGAAGCAGCTCCCAGTAGGAGCTGGGGAAATGGCCGCGCTCACCATGCTGACATCCCCACTCCCACCCGTGTCTCCCCTCCAGGTGCTGAACGTCGTGTGGGCCATCTACAGAAGCCGGCCCTCCGTCAGGGCGGTGGTAGCCCGCAAAAGCCTGGACAGGGCCCTGGTGGTGCTTGTGCGCAAACACCCCAGGGAGTTGGTGGCCAGCCTGCTGCAGTGCTCCCCGACGTGCACCCGGTAAGGGGACCACCAGCCTTTGGGGGCTCCTCTCACACTAGGAGAGGGGCCCCAAGACCCTCCCGAGGGATTTCAGCCCGGCCATCCTCTGGGGTGTCCCTGCTGACAGAGCCCCGTGTCCCTGCAGTGTCGCCAGGGCCATGTGGAGGGCGATGATGTCTGACCTCCGGGCTGCGGACAAGGTGCTGAGAGAGCTGCTCAGCTTGCTGGTGAACCAGTCACTGCGCAAGACCTCCACCTCCACCAAGGACAACCCGCGCATCCTCTCCCTGGCTGTGAGTTGCTGGACGAAGCCTTGCTGACCTCCGGGGCTGATCTCAGCTGTCCGGGGCCCCTGCTCCCCTTCCCTGCCCGCCCCAAGGCTTTACCTCCCCAGGGATGAGGGGACATCTCAGCGTCCGGGTGTCTTCTGCAGGCAACCAGGGCGATAAGCGAGATCCTCCTGCAGCCTGTCTGCCTGTGGCAGGTGGAGGCAATTTTCCCCCAGCTTTTCCTGGCGCTGCTTTTCCAAGCGTCATTCACCACGGAGCTGACGCTGCAGGAAGTGCACATCTTCTGGACGGAGCACCGACAGGATCAGCTCACTCCCATCAGGTGCTCCATCCCTTTCCTCTCATCCCTGCCAACCACCCGGAGCCAAGCCAGGGTGGGAGCTAAGCATTTCTCCTTGTGCAGGTCTGCGGTGCAGTCCCTGAAAGTGCTGCTCTGCAGCATGGGCTTTGAGAGCCAGGTACTGGCCATCGAGGCGCAGGGTGGCTGGGACACCCTGCTCAGCTCCCAGACCCACCTCATGGGAGTGCGCATTATCGCCAGGTGAGAGCCCCTTCTCCCTGCTCCTTGGGGACAGGGTACCCCATGCCACCCCCTCCCTTGGGGCTGATGGCAGTGGGGTCCCCATTACTTGGAGAAAGTGGTACAGACTGGCGATGTCCAGGCTGGTGCAAACCCCCAAAAGATGTGCCTGCCTGGCTCAGGCCTGACAGTGCCTCCTTCCCCGTCAGGGAGATGATGAAGATGCCAAGGCGCCTGCGCTCCGCCATCTTCTGCCATCTGGTAGAGCTCCTCCGGACAGAGGACCCCACCTGGCAGATGGTCGCTATGGTCTTCTTCATTGAGGTGAGCCTGATGGCACCACTCCAAGCTCCCCCCGATGCTCGGTTCTCCCATGCCCACCACTGTGGGGAAAGCTGGGGCAGTGGGTGGGCTCTGGTTGGTACCATGGAGGAGCAGATGAGCAAGCAATGTGCTGTGGTGTGGGGCACGGGGACTCTCTGCAAATCCCTGCTGCCTCTCTCTGTCTGGGCTTGGTCTTGCCCTGCGTCCTTGTCCTGAGCTGATGGTTGGAGCCAGCACCACACCTCACCAGCTCCCACTTGCCTGTGTTTCAGATGCTGGACTTTACCAACATCAGTGAAGAGCTGGTCCGTGCCCTGGAAATCTTCCCCATTTATCTGCAGAGCCAGTGCCTGGGGATGCCCAGCCTGGTGCTCAGGGCCATCCTCAGGCTCACCGAGAGGCCTGACACAGTGAGTAGGGGGCAGCCGGGACAGCAGCCCAGGGTGGAACAGTGGGTAACGTGGCAGCTCAGGCTTTCCTGGGCATTGTGGGCTGTGCTGGCTGCTGCCAGCTCTCCTGCCTCCCCGGCCCTCTGCCCCATGGCTGTGCCATGCCAAGGAGAGAAGCAGCAGTGCTGACGGGAACGGGCTCCCACTGCCAGCACGTCCCAGCAGGGATGCTGGCGGCAGAGCAACCGGCCTGAGCGTGGGGTGTGCAGGGCCTGGCCGTGAGGTGTTGAGCCCCAGGGTGAAACACAGCAGCCATGGCAGGGGCTGCTGGCAGCTTGGGCAGCTTTCCAGGCAGCGCCAGTCACCCACCAGCCTATCCAGGGGGGTCTGGTGGAGAAGGGGGCAGCCGAAGGGCTGGCAAGGAGCCAGTGCTGTCTGTCCTCCCCCTCTGTGCCCTGCTCTTCCCATGGGCATGCTGGTGAGCCCTGTCTGCCGGGACCTTGCCCTCGTAACCTGCACTGCCTGCAGAGAACCCAGTGGGGAGGCCGGTGTTCGTGGAGAGGGTTTTCACCCCTGTGATCGGTGGCTCCTTTACAAAAAGGAGGTGGCATGTCTCACACAGGAAAGGAAAGCCCTTATCCTGCTGCCGTACGTTATGGACCAGCTGCTGGATGATGACAGTGATGCCAGCGCCGCGGCCCTGCCCGTGCTTGGCAACATGCTCTGGCTGCTGGAGGGGAAGAGACTCAGCCTCACTGCCCTGGCACTGGCTGGAAAGCTCCTGCTGCTTTTCAACAATGTAAGGCTGGGGGAGAGCCCCATGTCCCCCTTCCTGGGCACCTCCATTCACGCCTCCCACTGCAGCCCCTGTGCTCTGCAGGGGGATGCTTTGCCCTGCAGTCCCCAGACCCCATTGCTGCCCTTGGTGGCTCCGTGCTGTGTCACAAACCCCCCACCAAGGACTCACTCCGGCTCGGCCTCCCTGCCGCAGCGGGGGACAGTGGTGGCAGGATGGCAGCAGGCGTGCTGAGCCCCACCAATGCACACCCTGCTCTGGCAGCATCCTCCAGCCTTCTGCAGGGCCTCCCTCTCTGGCCCTCAGCCCCGGAGACCCCAGTCTCCCTGGGCAGACCATCTGCATGCCGCAGCTCGCTGCCTTTTGCAGCAGGGCTGCCTGCAGCCATTTTGGGGATGTCTGTCTCCATGTCAGCCCCTTGCTTGCCATGGGCTTGTGGCTGAGGTCCTCCTCCCCTCTTCCCCCAGGAGCTGGACACGGTGCGGGAGCTCTCCATCCATCTCTTCCAAATTGCAATGGGGCTCGTGGTGGTTGCTGAAAAGAAGAAGATGAAGAAGGTGGTGTGGGACAGCCTGCTGCCGCTGCTCTTTCACCTGCATGACCAGGACGAGAATGTGGCCAAGGTGGGATTCCCAACCTGACTGGTCCTTTGGGGAGGGCAATGCTGACACTGCACTGTGAGGTCTAGCTTGTTGAGTCCCTAGGAACAGGCAGAGCCCCCCTCCCTGCCCACTGCTGCCTTTTTCCTCCTGCTGCCTGGTGGATGGGCAGGTGGGTCCCTTTCCCACCCAGCTCCCTCCACACAGCCCCTGGCATGGGTCCCTGCAGCCCCAGAGACTGGACTACGGCTCCGCAGCAGCCTGGGGCCACCACAGCTGAAACGCTGAAGCCCCGACAGGCTTCCAGCCAGAGAGGGTGGCTGCCCTCCTCTTCCCCTGGGGTGCTGAACCTGCTGGCAGCATCAGTCCCCAGCTGGTGCGTCTTCCCTGCATGGGCCAGGACAGGCTCTGAGCCCCACCAGGAGGGAGGACACAGGGTCCTGTGCCCCCCATGGTGGTGGTAGCATCTGTGCTGCTCACCAGGCCTCCCAGGAAGCCCTCCGCAGCGCTGGCCAGTTCCTGAAGTGGAGGCAGCTGGTGCGACTGGCCGAGACGGCGCAGGCATGGAGGATCTGCGAGTGCTTGGTAAGCATAGCCCGAACACCCCTGGGATCTGCCCTGGGTAAGCCCTGCCCGTGCCCAGCAGAGGGGACCAAGGGCAGTGTCCCCACAGCTGCATGCACCCTCCTGGAACAGGCTCTGCTCCAGGCTGTCCTCACCTCCGGGGTCCCAAAGGGGACCCCGCCACCAGGATGGCACCCTAGCATTGCCTGGGAGCCCTCTGCTCCCTCCGAACCCCAATGCGGAGAGCGGAGAGCTGGGAATGTCCTGCTGGGGAGAAGAAGGGTGGTCCTTGGTGGAGGGATGGCCCAACGGGGGGGCCATCTCTGTGCCAACTCTGCACCCTTCTCTCCAGCTGGCCAGGAAGAGGAGCAGGGCCACGTACTACCTGTGGAAGAGCCAGACCTACCTGCGGAGCCCGCAGGAGTCCCTGCGGCTGGAGGCTGTCAGGTTCATCGGTGAGCCCCTAGCCCCAGGGTCCCTTTCTCTCCCAGGGTCCCTGTGTCCCAGTGCAGGACCTGTGGGGCACCCCTTCACTCTCTCCCACTCCTGCCTGCACAGGTAGGGCTGGCAGGAGGCTCATCCATCCCCTCCCCGATGCTGCACCCTGGGGTCAGCCCTCCCCAGGGAACTGTGTGGCCAGACAGGCTGGCTGGTGGGTCCCTGATGGCCAGTGGGTCCCTGACATGCTGTGTCCCCCCAGGACTCCTTGGACAGGATGTGGATGAGCACGAGAACGAGCACAAGTACATCAGAGAGAGTGAGTGAGGGCAGTGGGGAGGAGGAAGGACCTTGGCATGGAGCTCCCCCCCCAGCCTGGGCAAGGGGGGCTCTGCTCCCAGCACATCTGTGGGAAGAGGGGTGTTTCGGGAGGGGCGTATTCCTAACCAGCAGCTTCCAGCTGAGCCATCTGCCCCCTGGTTCCCTCCTGGCCCTGGGAATCGTGAGGTGCGATGTGCCCTGCCTGGAAGGGATATGGGGCTGTCACCTCACCTCTGCTGCTTTGTCCCCACAGTCCTTCAAGGCCCAAGCAAAGACACCAGCCCCTTGGTCTCCTCCCTGGCAACTCAGACACTCCTCATCCTGGGACGAGGAAGGCTGAAGTCGAGGTTTAACCTACCACGGCTGAGTTTACAGATGACGAGGGCACGGATGAGGTCACACTCAGTCCCCAGCGAGGACTCTGCTCAGGCAGAGACAACGCTGGAGCCCCAGCCCTAGGATGCTCTGCAGGCTGGGGTATCTCCTCTTCCTGAGGTCTAACAGGAAAGGAGACACCTCAGCTGGAGGAGGACCCGGCAGCCTCCGGAGAGTGGCAGGACAGCCACTCTTTCCAGTGGTCTAGGACAACGCCTGTCCACGCGCTTCATCTTTGCCACAAAGCACCAGCTGCTCTGCTGGGCTGTTGAAACAGAGGGAAGGAGAAGGCCACGCCAAAGCTGAAGCCAAAGTTGAAACTGAAGCCTTCCCTCCCCTCTGCGGGGCCACGCCGGGGCGAATCCCTTTTTCTGCCTCCCACCGTCCAAGGATCCTGTGCTGCTTTGGGCTGACGTGGCCGAGCTCGGGAGCTACAAAGCCACCAATGCTCTGACTCCAGCAGCATCCTCCCCTCCACGTCCCCAGCAGGAAGGGCAGCTCTGCCTCCTGCCCGCACCGCAAGCTGCGCAGCCACTCCTGCCTGGGGATGTCAGAAGTCACAAGAGCCAGCAGGCCCGGGGGAGTTGTGGTAGCAGAGGGCCCTGCTTGCCACAGCACTTTGCCATCTCCTTCTCCAGGTTCGGGCACCAGGATGTCATCACGGGGCTGGACAGCCTGAGCCGGGAGTGCTGTGTGACGGCAGGGGGCCGGGACGGTACCGTGCGGCTCTGGAAGATCCCGGAGGAGTCGCAGCTTGTGTTTTACGGGCACCAGTAGGTCTGGGGCGGGAGAGGGGGCTGCAGGCAGGGGGGTCAGGCTGGGGCAGCGGTGTGCAGGTGCCAAGCATCACTAGGAGCCTGCCGGCACTGTGGGGATGCTGATGCCCCGGTGAGCCCTTGTCTCCTAAATAGGATCCCAAAGCATGCTCATAACTGATGGCAGTTGCCCCTTCTCTTCACAGGGGCTCCATCGATTGTATCCAGCTCATCAGTGAGGAGCACATGGTGTCAGGCGCCGATGACGGGTGAGCACAGGGCCGGGGTGGTGCCTGGGGTGCGCAGGCGGTGCCCCCCTCGGCCCCCTCGCCCCTTCCCTCCCTGGCAGGTCCCTAGCCCTGTGGGGGCTAACGAAAAAGAAGCCGCTGGCACTGGCCCGGCAGGCACATGGCATGCAGGATGCCCAGGGCCTGCAGCAGCCATACTGGATCTCAGCAGTGGCCGCCCTGCGCAACAGGGACCTCCTGGCTACAGGTGTGTGGCAGCTGCTTTGGAGTGGGGGTGTGGAGAGGGGGGCGTCCTGCTCCCTTACCTGGGTGGGAGTGCATGGCAGTCTTCTCTCTCTGCCCCAGGCTCCCACAGCGCCAGCGTGAAGCTCTGGAAGTGCGGTGAGGGATTTCGGAAGCTGGAGCCCCTCTGGGACATCCCGTTGGTATGGATGGGGAGGTGGGGGATTGGAGCTGGGCTTGGGGCATCTCTGGGCGGGGGCTCCCCTCCCTGGGCGGCAGGAGGAGGCTGCCAGAGCCCCTCACCCTGCCCTGTCCCCTCCAGGTGGGTTTTGTTAACAGCCTCAAGTTCTCTGCAGCCGGTGACTTCCTGGTGGCTGGCCTTGGACAGCAGCACCGGTACTGTCCCCCCTCCCTGGTGCTGCCCAGGGGCACAGCCCCCCCCTGCTCCTCCAAGGGCTTGGCGGAGGGTAGCCCCCATCTCTCTCATCTGCAGGCTTGGCCGGTGGTGGAGAGTCAAAGAGGCCAAGAACAGCGTCTGCATCGTCCCTCTGAAGCGGAGGGCTGCAGCCCCCAGTCCCGAAGCCCCTGACAGCCCTGAAGCCCCCGACAGCTCCGAAGCCCCCGACAGCTCCTAGCCCCTGGCCCCAGAGGCGCTGGAGCCAGGTCACCAAACCCCTGTCCCTGGAGCTGCGCCCCGAGTCCTTTGTGCAACCATCTTCCTGGAGCCGGCAGGACGTGAGCAGGGGGTGTCGCATGGCCCCCTGATCCTGCTGGCCCCCCTATCATGATGTGGCTCTGCCCTCTGCGAGGGTCTGCCCCTTTCCCTCAGGTTCAGCCTGACCTGAGCTCTGGAAGAGTCTTATTTAAAAAAATAAACAAACCAAACCCACTTTATTTACATAAATTACAAAATAAAATAATCACACTTTTGCTCACACTAAAAATCTACTCTTAAAAACTCGGTTGGGCTCAGCACAGCAAGGAGCCACAGCAAGGTCGTTGCTAGCAGAGCCTTGTGCTCTTAAAACAGCGTTCCATTTTTATAGCTCTCATTTTTATAGCTTAAACCATGATAGAGACAGAGTCACAGCAGCACAGAATGGATGCTGAAAGAGACCTCTAGAGATCATCCAGCCCACCTCGGCTGCTCGAGCAGGGCCAGCTGCAGCAGGCTGTGAGTCTGCTTCTCGAAGGTTCTATTGGCTGCGTTGCTCCCAGGTTGTGGAGCTCGCATGGCAAATGGGCAATGAAGAGGGATGAAGTTTCCAGGCACTTTCTGGCTGGTGCAGTGATTTTATTTTTTTTTTTCCTTCTGATTTTTTCTCCCCACTTCCTGGTCTTGCGGCTGCCCAACATGCAGCCAGAGAAGGGGACGAGGGCCCCTGCCTGGCCTGCAGCTCCCTCCCTCGCCATTCTTAGGGTGATTTGGGGTTATTTTGCTGTGTCAGTGAGGCAAAGCTGGGCTCTTGGGGGCTGAGGTCAGTGGGACCCGAGGAAGGCCGTGATGGCCTTGAGGCTTTGAAGGGCTGTGCACCGAGCCCTGTCCCCGCTGGAGGGGATGCTGGTGGTGTTCAAGACGAAGGCCTTGCAGCCCTTGTTGTCGTGTGTGCCCGTGTCCCCCCCGGCCCCCAAGGTCTGTCGTTGTGGCAGGGGCTCTGTGCTGCTTTCTGTGTGGGGCCGTGTCCGTGAGTCCTGCAGGGACCTGTCTGTCCTGGCTTCCCCACCAAAGGGCTGCTTCCCCTGGGGAAGGGGAGAGGGGAGTCGTCCGCGTCCCGCCCCACCGTTGCCTGCCCCGCTGGTGGTGACTGGGCCCTGGGGTTGGCTGGGTTCCCCTCGGGGCTTGCTGGCAGGGACCGATGCTTGGGGGCGTGAAGGCAAGCGCGCTTCTAAAAGCATAAAACTCCATTTCATTTCAGAGCGCAGCTGAGCCACCCCGCTCCTCAAGACTCTGCCATCTGCACCGACCGCTGTGGCTGGGACCGGGCAGTGCTGCACAGCCCAAAGGCCACCAAGTCACACCCGTGTCCCTGCTGCTTTGCCGGGAGCTTCTGCGATGCGAGCGATGTTCTGGGGGCTGATCTCTTGGACTGCAGCTACTCTGTCCCTGACCGGCAGCTGGCCAGGAGGGTTGTGTCCAGGGTGGAATTCCACCTCTCTGACAAGAACCTGGCCAAGGATGCTTTCGTCCTGAAACATGTCCAGAAGAACAAGATGGGCTTCGTCAGCATCAAACGGCTGACGTCCTTGAAGAAGGTAGGCAGAGCGTTGCGTTGGCCAGCCGAGGTGGGAAGTGGCCTCCACGTGGAAGACGCCTGGGTGTCTGGGTGTGCTCTGGCTGTCTGCCATGGCCAAAACACTGCTGTGTTATCAACAGCTTTCTAGCTACCAGTACAGAGCACAGCACTACGAGGGCTGCTGTGGGGTAAAGGAACTCCAACTCAGCCAGATCCAATACAGAAGGAAAGTGGAGGAACAACAGAGGGAGCAGCCCAGGGACACAGAGCCCCAGGTCTCATCTGGCCGCTCCTGTGACCATACGGTGTACGCAAAATCAAATACCTGAAGTGCTCCCTTAGATGCAGTTTACAGCCAGGGGACAAGAAGGTGGCAGTTCTGCATTTTGCAGCTCCCAGGCTGATGGCAGAGCCAAAGCAAAAAAAACAAACCCAAAACCAAACCAACCAAGAGAGGTAAAACTGGAGCGCAGGGCGCAAATGCTTTTCTTTCACCTTAGGCCAACTGCTCGGAAGCTCTCTATGCTGCCCTGCCGCAGAGGGCATCCCTCTCGTACCAGTAAGAGACATAAGAGTGAATTAAAGCCAGGACCCCAAACCAGACCAAAAACCTGGTCGTGATGAAGAAGAAAGTGGAGAATGCATCAAATATAACAGAAAATTATTTTGGACATTCCCAGTTTACATTTGAAAAAAAGAGGAAAAAAAAGAGGAGGAATTAGGTATTAAAAGAAGAGCACTGAATGATAAAGCCATAGCAGTCCCTCTACCACTACAAACCCACACCCCCACACACACGTACGCACACAGACTTAACACCACCAAACTCCCCGTGACTGTGACGTTCACCTCAGCTTGCTGGTCTAGAGATACTGAATGCCTGAAGCACACCAAGGATAACTGAAAACATCTGCATGGCTTTAATGGGAATCCTCCAACTGAAACAAAGCACTTTCTCCCTCTGTCTGCGTTGGCACATCCCCGAGTCACGCTCTCACTCCTCTCCTTCAAAGTCAAGATTCCTAAACGTGAAAAGCGGGAGTGGGGAAAGGCGAAGGGAAGAGAAAAAGAGGGAGAGCATCATCAGTGGAAGACCTGCCAGCTGCTGCTCATTCAGCCCTGTTTGGGGGACCACCCCAGCAGAGAGGAGCTGGTTTGCATGCCACGGTCCTCCCTGCCTGTTCCCAGGGACAGGCCGTTTGCTCAGCCTTGCCGGCCAAAGTGTGTGAAAAGCGTAGGTGTGCGCCGTCGCTTGCAGAGGAGCACGGTCACGTTCACGTGCAATCCTTTACCTTTTTCCTCCCTGGATTCAAAGGGTTTCTGTCTTCAAAGTGAGAGCCTTCCATACGGTCATTTGTGACATTTCATCCAGGATAACAATCTCAGAAGGATCAGTCCTGCAATAAATATTTTACATAGCAATCCGTGATTATGGGAACTGATGCCACCAAGGGCATTAGCATCAGCAAGAGGAACAGCGGAGCCCCGAGAATCAAAGCTCCGCATAAGCGTGGGAGGTTTTGCTGGATAAGGAGTTTTGGGAGGCAAGCCGGGGAGCTGCAGAGCAACAGCTCTGTGCAAAGGCTCTTGCTGGGGCTTAGCCCCGGTCCGGGTTCCTAAGCCACTGCTGGTACAGATCACGCCTGCAACTCCTCATGTGTAAGTATGAGGATCTCCAGCTACCGTAAAGGCACTGATGAGGCAAGGTTTGGGGGTCAAACGCGAGTGCTGCAGCCACTCTGCTTGGGGTCAGAGCCCTGCAATCACCTCCTGCAGCCCTGCCCCTACCCAGCTCCCTCCACACAGCCCTTGGCATGGGTCCCTGCAGCCCCAGAGACTGGACTACGGCTCCGCAGCAGCCTGGGGCCACCAAAGCTGAAACGCTGAAGCCCCGACAGGCTTCCAGCCAGAGAGGGTGGCTGCCCTCCTCTTCCCCTGGGGTGCTGAACCTGCTGGCAGCATCAGTCCCCAGCTGGTGCGTCTTGCGTACATCTTTCTCAATTAAATGTACAGTGGATGTCTTCTCGTTCAGCTAGTCTGGAGCTTAAAAAGCAGCTTAAAAATACGGGACAGGGTAATTTTTGGTGGACATGGCCAGAGCCTGCATGTTCTTGAGAGAAACTTTGGAAGAAGACCTAAGCCTTAAGGCACTGCCCTGAGGGGGTCTCCTTCCATGACGCAAATGCTGCTCTGGAGCATGGCGAGCTCTGTCCCAGCAGTGCCCAGTGCCTTCCCCTGCCTGCTGTCACAGGATGGCCACACGGGAGAACTGTGGCCAAGCTGCTGGAGCACTCCAGCCTTACAACACCAGAAGGGCTCAGGAGGAGAGTGTGGCGGTGGAAAGAGCAGCTCTGGACACAGCAGGCGCTGGGGCTCCCTGGCAGTGCTGCTGTTCCGGGACTCTGCACACAAGCACTGCCCCTGCAGTTCCAGAAGTGGACTCGGAGACAGGATTGTGGACAAACAGGTCGCTGCAGGATCCTTTGGGGCGGCTCCTCCTTCACACAGGCTCTGGGTCACACTAGATCGGTAGATACTGAATTAGAAATGGGATGGATAATGACATTTCTTTGTGGACAACATGATTCCAAGGAAGAAAACCTGGAAACACGAAACAAACCGACTACCAACCACAGGTAGTCATACTCGGGCCACGCTCGGAGCTGGGCACCCCAGGGGTAGATGGTGGCTGAAGAAACCCTCAGGCACAGGGAAGGGGAGGGAGTCCATGCTGACCAGCATGCTAGGAGGCAGCAGGCAGTGCTCAACAGCCCACCCCTCGCCTCCTTCTCGGAAAACACCCCACTGGACTCTGCTTAGTCCAACCTGGCCCCGCAGCACTCGACGAAAGGCAGAGCAACAGCAGAGCTGGCCAGGAAGCAGGGGGCTGCGGCTGGACCCCCCAACCCCTCTATTACTTGCTCTCTCTAGTTTCTGCAGTTGCAGAAGCAGTAGCAAGAAGTTACACCAACCCACTGCAGTAGCAGAAGCGGAGGCGACTTCACATGAACCACTTCTTTGCTTAGACCTAACAAGTAAAACCACAGGAGACGTTAATTCCTGCAATGGAACGTCTTGCTCAAAGTTACTAACCGTACACAGTCTCAACGCAGAGCTGCTCCTCTTTAAGGAGACTGATCATGCATCCCTCACCCCCTCCAGCTGGACCTCCAAGCCACACACACAGCAACCAGCTAAGAAAGCAGACAGAAAACAGCAAAGTTTGCAGGAAGTCTGGCATCAAGGAGCCTCCCTCACCTTCAAGTCCAAGGTATTTTCTGGCTCTGGTCATCTTGTGTTCAGCACAATCACAATTAAATACATTCAGTATTGGGTTTAGGGTCTTAGGGGGATGTATTGTGGCAGAAGCAAGAGAAAACAATGCATTTGTTACTGGGGTTTGTTTTAGTTTAGGCATTTACTTACCTGGGGTTTGTCGATAACCCTGAGGATCTTGCAAAGCTAGCACCGATTGCTTTGCTTTTCAGTAAAAACAAAAATGAGAAAGAAGGCCACATACAGCTTTTCTCTCCTTCAGGTATTCCAGAAAGAACTTGCCCTACTACCAGCTCCATCTGGCAAACGAATAAAAACCTCTGTCCCCAGATGATCAGCGATAAGACACTATGCCAGGAAGCGATGTGATGATGCAATTGCTAACAGCTAAGAAGCGCTGCTTCTAGCACTGACTCTTGGTGACCTGCGCTGGACCAGATTCAGACAGGACTGCTAGAGCCAACAGCAGCTGCAAAGTTATAACCGCAGATGTTTCCCAGAGCATAGAAAAGCCTGCTGGAGGGATTCACCCTAAAGGACAGGAACCACGCTTGGCAATACTGTCTCTAGCTTGGGCTGCTTCCTTCTGAGTATTGTAGGGAGAGGAGTCTTTATGCATGAGGAACTTGCCTTTCAATCACTTTGACAGAAGACTTGCTCCATAAACAAAGGAAAACACTTCAGTTGAACTGGTGCAGTTTGAACTTTATTTAAAACAGCTGTAATCTAATCTGCATAGTGCTGGGGCAGCATCCAACCTCTGCAATAGCCAGGGAAACTCCAGAACAGCAACATCTCTCTGCACGCGGCCAAGCGCTGAGTCAGGGTACATTAAAATAAAGCGTGTAATCTGACCCATGCTGGATCAAGTCCAGGAAACTAGTAACCTGACTTCTTCCTAAACTTCTTCTTAACACCCTAAGAGTGTGTGGGGGGAAACAACAACAACAAAGCACAATTAGAAGATAATTCTGCAAAGCAAGAGTTAAAAAAAATAAATCCATGTACAGGCATATACTTTGATATCAATTAGCTAGGTTAGTTTGAGACCAGCTGCAGAAATGCATGTGCTGACTAGAGGTTAAGGGCACAACAGCCTTTAACAGGTCAAGTGGAAGAATTTGTTTAAAAGCATGGTAATATTACAGGCTTGTAGACCATTACAAAACACTTTTCATAGTTGCTTTGCCGTTTATCTTATCACCTACTTCAGCTTTAATTCCTTCAAATTAACGATGGGGTTTTATTTACACAAGTGCTGAAGTTGTATACCTACTGTAACTAGTACACAGACTTGACAGTATTGAAAGACCATGGTTTTAACCCAGGTCACAAAACCAAGGTAACCATTTTATAAACTCAGGGTGTAGCTCTGCTAAAAGCCACTGAAGTAACATAGGTTCTCTTTCTTAATTTTAACCTGTGAGTAAACCTAAGCCTTGCACCCTTAAGTTTTGGGGTTTTTTCGAGGGGAGAAGGAGGAGTAAGACCTCTCAAACCCACTAAGGCACATTTTCTAAGAGATGAATTGCACTTGAAGCAAGCTGGAAACCAGAGGTAATAAGGAAAAAAGGTAAGTATACGGTCATGGTCATGCTTTCTCCACAAGTTTGGAATACCAGCAGTAGGGGGAATGCTGGAGAATGAAGACCGTGCAAGGTAGCTACATGCCCCTTCGGTCTTGTCACTAGGGTTTGAGGTGGATGCTTAAAATGATCAGAGCTCAGAATTGCGGTTTAAGCCAAGCAACTAATTTTAAAAGAAGTCAGGGGTATCTGTTGTCCGCACAGCAAAATGGGACTTCAGCTGTCAGCGCAGTTTGCAAGCTGCACTATTCAGAGGGTGTTAATTCAAAACCTGGAAATACTAGAAGCAGGAAAGCAGTGTTCCTAGTCTCCTCAAATTTACTCTACCATGACATCATCATTTTGTAGAACATACTTTTTCTGGCACTGCCCTGCCCACCTTACATTTGGTTTACTTGTTTGGGGTTTTTAAGCAGATCCCACGTGCATTAAAAAAAATTAATAATAATTAAAAAAAAATCTTTTTGGAAGACAGTATTTTACAGTACATACGAAAATTCTCTGGAAAAACATACAACTTCATTTACAAAAACACCAAGTTATAAAGAAGTTACAATAGAGAGAGAGCACAACATTTGTTTCACGGGATCAGAATTTCTCCCCACCCCTCAAAAAACCCTCATGCACTTAACTGGGTAAGCAGTGTTACCAGTTTACAGAACCGGAATTTCAGACTACTACAAGTTTTCATGTAACCACGTAGAACAGCTTTCAGGGTTTATCTGAAAACACTCTCTGCATGCCAATTCCTTTCAAGACTCTCCCTTGCAGGTGGGTAGCAGTGCCACAACAGCCTTGGCTATTGCAATGTTTAAGTACATCTTCAGCTGTGTGTTCCGAGTTTAGCTTTCCTACCCAGCGACAACAAAAAAAGCCCTCAAGTCTCATGCTGGAGCAGTCTCAAGACAAAAATCAGATACAACGGCATGGGACACGTCTATCATCTCCATACCTTGGTAGCATCCTCTGCTGCGTTGTCTTCAATACCACAATTATTTATGGGCCTCCATGGGAGGCAATACTTGTGTAGCGCGTGGCCGTGTTAGGCGGGGGACAGCTGCTAGCTGAGGAAGCTGAGCACCATTCTGATAGATGCCCAGGAGTGTATGTGCCAACCGGGAAAATAGTTTAGGAGAAGAACAATATATGCACATGCACTAGGAAAGCACAAATGAATACAAGCACGTTCAGACACACTTGACACCACAACGTGGTTGCAGTAACTAGTTAACCTGTTTACCTACATTCTGAATCCAAGTCACAGGGCAGCTTGGTTTTTGTGGCTTTTTCCAAAGCTGTTTCAGCTAGTGACAGTCAAGACTTCTAAAAAGACTAATAGGGATAACTCTTACAAGAACATATTTGGGAAATGAAGGCTGAAAGAAGTTAAACTAAAAAGCATATTTTTGTTTACATCAATAAACGCGTAGAGTACTGACGTGAGGTAGTCTAGGCACTAGCAGAGTCCATTCAGCTTTTCAGTTAGCCCACTGAGTAAAACCCCTTCCTAATTACATTGTCTGTAGATCTGCTGCTGACATCTTCTGGACTGCCGCCGCCTTTGAATGCTGAATCCTGGCCAGTTAACTAGAAGAACAGAATACACAGACTCAAAATAATTGCTATACTGAAGTTACCTTCATATTTGAGTACAGCTTCCAGTCAACACATTAACTGTATTAGTGGCCATTCTTAAAACAACATTTAGACAACACTCCCCTTACCGCACAGGAATCTCAAGCCTCGCAAGAAGTCGTACTACCCAAACCTTGAAATCTGTACCTGAAGTATTCAATAGTAGGTAACAGTTCTGCAAGCTGATTCTTTACAAGTGTCAAAATGGAGTTTTTTCTAGTTGTTCTTTGCCTCAAATCAGAGGTCAAGCCACACAAACAGCTGTTTAAGGAGAGTTATGTATAGCAAGAAAACAAATCAAGCATTAATCAAAAGCTCCCACAAAACCCAGATTTAACAAGCAACTCCACACGGTCATTTCAGCAGTGGACAACCTGTTGAGTAGGCTGCTGATTTCTAAAGCAGCAAAACTATCAAGAGGCATTCGAAAATCATCTGCCAGAACAAGATTAGCTCATACGTCTACATTTATAACATTCATGTCCTCTTCCTTTTGAGATTTGGGTTTTTTCTGAATGAAGAACTGCTTCCAGTTCATTGAGCAATGGGTCAGTGCAGTCATATACAAGTACAGTAGTATTTAGAGAGCCTGCCACCAGACCAAAACCAGTCACTAGTGCCAGATCTCGGGGGAAAAAAATTGTTTAATAGCTATACAGTCCGTTCAAGACAATTTCTCACACCTACATCCTAGTAAAACTAGCATTATGCTTAAATTTAGATTCCTGAATCCATTGGGGATGTATATATGCATTTCTTCTCGGTTATGTCATTCATTGTACATCAAGAATTAATTCTACTTCAAACCCTCCCTGGCCTAGCCCCCCTTCCTTACCTTTTCTCCATCTGCTAGTGTTTTGGGGCGTTCTTCTGATGGAGGTGAATGAGGTCCTTCAGTGGTCACTGAATAAGGTCGTTTAGGTGCACTGTTCTTAGGATCTGTAATTCCAGTCCCACTTAATTCATGCTGTCCTTGGACAAAACGTCCTCCTGGTTGAGAAACTGTGTTACGTCCTGGAATGGTGCTACCAACTGGAGGTCCCAATGTTCTTATTGCAACTGTAGCCTCCACTTCTGTAAGAGACACCGCGCTTCTAGAGTTCAGCCGTGAAATTAAAGACTGCATTCCACCCACCACGTCAATACATACTTGAATCAGTAACAGGAATGGAGAGTCCCTTAGACACTGATGGCTCAGCTACACGAGGTAGCTTCTCTCTCTTGTTAGCACCGTTAGATTTCTGGTGCGCAGCATTTCTGTAAGAGTCAGATGCTAGAGTTATAAAAAGCTCGTTTGTAAAATACTATACATTTCCTTTCCAGAAAGCCCATGCAAGACAAATGTCTGTCTTCTTAGCTCATTGTCACAGCTCTACCAAACAACAAACTCCCAGGCAATCTAGCACGAGATCTTCATTTTGACCGCTGAACTTCAGACCGCAAATTTAAACTTCAGCATTGTCTTTAGTCAGTCTCTATGTACTTGCACTGTCTTCCAGCTTAGTACCTCCAGCACTCTGTACTGCTTTCCATGAATGGATCTGCTCTACCCATACGGGCATCCCATTTTATTTTAGTTTTAATGCCACTCCTCCAGTACCAAATGGTCTGAACACAGCAGGCATTACACATTTGGTACTCTTGGGCTATTACTCTCAAGATTACATATTCCTCCTGGGCTGAAGTAGCTTATGAACAAGCAGACCTCCCAGGAAGTGACACACACTTTTACTGCCCGAGTTCTCATACTGCTGCACCAAGGCAGCAGCAGCTCTAGTGTTGCTGTGATCAAGATCAGCACTTCGTTAGAACATCATACTGCTTGGCATTAACCATACTTTTTGTTAGAAAGAACAAAATTACCTACATGGAAAACACTCCGGCTTCAAGTTACACACTAACCCAAGGAGATCTACATTCAAGACCAAATAATTCCTCCGGTATCCACTTCTCCTTTCTTCCGACATGTCTTCATGGATATTAAATTCATTTTTTCAAGGATTTCTTTAACCTGCCTCCCCCCACGTGCCCAAAGGAGATGACAGCTTTCTTCCTGAAGCCATTAGAGCCCTCCACGTGCTTATGAACAACACAGATTCAAACAAGAAATCCCAGACCTCATTCCCATTGCGAGTCAGTTAAAAAGCAGCTTCTTCACAGCTTTAAGGTTATGGTGCTAACCTTTCTCTCTCGGCTGGAGAGGTGTCCACTTTAGCAATCTTATGTGATGAAGAGGAATTTTCCGGTGTTCTGGAGCCCGTGTCTCTGGAACTGTCCAAACAGCTTCCATCTGAAGAAGTCCTTTTGCGCTGAAGCCCACCAGCATTTTGACTAGTACCTGGCATGCTTTGCTGAAACAACAACATCAAAATAATGAAGTCTTCAAGTAATTATTAAAGGAAAAAAAAAATATTGCCAGAAGAGCCCAATTTTTAATATACCTTCTTTCTTTTCGGTAAGGTTTCTGCAGGCAAAAAATGGTGGAGGTGCTTTCTCTTCACATGAGCTGCCTCAATCTTCATACCTTCCTTTAGCACATTGAGGTGTTTAGCCTGGCTGTAAACTAACAGGAAATTTAGTGTTGTAGCTCAGTGGGAATGTTTGCATTGGGTATTTGTCAAAGTTGTTGACATGATTTACATTTGCCACAACATTCAAACACAGTGCCACTGGATGTAACGTACAAGACAAGCATCGGTTCGGGTAACAGTGCAAGTCTGAGGAAGTCACCCCACCTGGCCTGAAACTCAGACAAGCGTTTTGATGCCTTTTTTCTGTGCTTGTCTCATATCCCAAAGCATGAGCTAAAAAGAAGGTCCGCTTTTACTGCATTTACTCATGTTGTCTGAGCAACACAACACACAGCTCATGCTGGTACCATGGAGAAATGTTTGTTTGCACTGATGAAGAGTTTAAAGGAGTCCACTGCTTAGAACTTTTTGTCCAAACACACTCGTCACTCCCGAAGAGTAACCCGATTTCCTTAGTTTGTCGTTACGATAGCAAGGCATAAGCCTCACAGCACACGTGCACTTCTGAAAGGCACAAGAGCAGTCAGCTTGGGAAGAAGTAAACAGACTTTGGAACCAAAGACCTGTACTTTCAAATGACTGCTCCCCCCCAAGCCCCTTTATTCTAGCATTATCTAACAACGCTTGCGATATGACTTTATTTCTGCATCTATCAAAAGGAATAAAAGAAGATGAACACGGAGCTTGACGTGCAAGACTGCATGTCATTACAATGTGACCACTCACTGCCTTTCAAAGTTCTGGGATGGTATCGTACAGAAACTGTTATTTTGGAAACAATACTGTCAGCAGGCATTCACAACTTCTTTTAGAGCCTGATACAGTTAATTCCCACTTCCAAAGTTCAGTAACTGACAACTGCTTTTGACAAGTGTAGCTACACCCAGTAAACGGGCATCTCTCTCCTGGCTTCACACCTGACTGTCCACTTCAGGAATCGCAGTTCCTTTCTGATCGTTCACTATGATCTGCAGAACTGTTATTTCACATATGGGATATGGTACATAGGGCTGTAGTACACACTTCTGTTTCAAGGTGGACTTACATTGCCAAAGTGTCAAAATAGTATGTTTCTAAGGCTAATCTTCTACGTGTCACGCTCTACAGAAATAGCTAATAGCTAATACCAGAAGGAAGCACAATTCACTTTGTGAAGCAACTTGCACTAGAATTAAAAATTGAAACCCTACGAGACTAGAGCAAAATAGAGGCTTACCTGTATCCTTGAATGACTGTATAGCGCACGTTAAATCAACGTTAACACTTTCTGCATTCTCCAATTTCCTAAACACGATTCCAAGAAACCACATTGACACATATCCACTCCTAAAAAGACAGAGTCACAAATCTATCATTTATGCACAGATGCCAGTTATTTGGGTGCTAGCATCTACTCTCAAGAAGGGATTAAGCAAAACAGTTTAGTTGTACGCAGCAGCTAAAGATTGGAGTCAGCCCATACTCAAGTTCTCCGAGAACTCCTCCCTCAAGTTCTCCCTTCTTTAAAAAGATCCTACATGCTCAGAACCTTGCCCGCCAGACCTCGTACCTACAAAACTGTAGGTACATAACTGAACATCTCTCACAGGTAAGCTGAGGTGAAGGAATATAAACAAGGTACAATACATCGGCCAAACTCTAGTTCAGAAAAGTAATGAAACTCACTGTTTACAAAGTTCTCGGCTGCCAGGGAAAGACTGTGGCTTTACATGTGCAATAGATATAAATTCATTCCTCTCCAAGTTTCCAACCAGCACACGAATTTTAGATTCCACAAGGCCAATCCTGATAAGAACAAGAGACATTTACTCGTTTTTGACTGTATCCAGCACAGTAGTTATCTGCCTTCTTATAATACAATGCTAATACCAAAAATGCTAACCAGTCAGTAAGTAGTAAGACTCATTCAGCTCAGCAGATACTAGATATTTATATCACACACACTGGAGTTGGAGATGTTTTCAGGGACATTGGAGCTTCAAAGTTTCCAAAGACAGAGGCAGTAAGTAAGTTTAACTTGTACTCTTAACAGGTCAGACACAACACTTCAACATATAACCTATGATGAAAATGTCAACAAGAAGCAGATTCCCAGCACCTCTGGCTGCATTTTGAAGTGCAGCAAAGCTCCTTTTTACCCCAAAGATCAAGGAGAACAACTGTTTAGAAAAGGCTCAAGCACAACTCTTCCATTACACTTGAGTAAAGATGCTATTCTTCTTGCAGACTGATCTGTGAAAAGAGTTTACCCTCTTCCAGCCAAACTGAAAAATATCGTTCCTTTAATAAACAAACGATCCAGTCAACACAGTCTCATCAGAGACTTACCCAAGAAATGTATCATGACCACCAAGGCTATTCTTTTAAATGAAGTACTGGCATTTTACCCTTCTACCTAAAACACTGATACCCTTGAAAGCAGTCAGAACTCTGTACGTTCTTCACAAGTATCTTATGTTGATGAACAACAGAGATGTGCCATCTATTCCCAAATCCATTCAAGAGTTGGTGAACTAAACTTGTTCTTATAGCAAACGGAAGCAAGTTTGTCTTCTGCTTTTCATTTTCCCAGATGCAAAACTAAGCCCCGTTTGCTGCCATTTCTGTCACTGCAAAAACGTCAGCTTTTACTGCAGCCAGAACTTTCCTCATCTTTATTGTGAGATACAATAAGCCTTCTCCACTTAAAACATCTCACATTAAAAACTATTTGGCTCTAAGCCCTCTGCCCAGAACTCCTTGTTGTATACCTAACTGCGACTGACATCAAGCTGTAGCTGACACGATTTTTAAGTGAACAAATTAACAAGTTCAGGTAAGAGGTACTACCTACTAGAGCTGTTTTTAAACAGGAAATAAGGTGTCTTTCAGAGGTAGCTCAAGAATTCAATCATTTGCCTTAGACCGCAAGCCGAACCCTGAAGTATAACCAAGGTGCCCTCAGAACAGGGGTCTGGTACACACAGCTATTTTCCTTGCTTACTTGAGCAAGGCAGGCAAAGCACTCGTTTCTTCAGAAAAAGAACACCACACACATTACAGTACCTTAATTCCTCACCGTTTCCCCTTATTTCAAGACTCACAGTTAGTCACCCCATTCACACAGGTTCAACAAGTTATTACTGGCATGTCTCCCTTGAGACAGTGACAAATACCACGTCAGCAGCAGTCATTTTCTCTAACCACAGTTGAAGGGGTTCTCACATTACCTTTCACAAAGTAGATCAGCACTCCTGCAATTTACCTATCCACTACCAAGCATGCCGAGATGATCATTTCCAGCACTAAACACAAGATGCCTGAGCACACTACTAGATTAAAACGTAGTAAACACTATTTATCACCATTCAGGTACTCTGTGCAGACGGTCAGGTTTCACCCCGATTAAACAGCCTTGTTTCACTTCACTGGAGAAAAGTAGGCTCTGGAACAGGCGGACTACATTACCAGAGCAACTTAGCATTGAGTGCAATCTAGTCCTAAATCAAATATTGCATCCAGTAAAAAAGCTATGAAACCAAGCCTTCTAAGGCTCTACAACAGTCGTCTTCAAAGTGTCGGAGGGGGATGTACCCCAGGGGGTGCACAAGACAATCCACTGGGTCCGGGAAGAAAAGATTAGAACTTCAGTAATGTGTACGTAACTTGTAAAGAAGTAGACATAGACCGCAACTATGTGTTCAAAAATTACTTTTTTTTTGTTTTGTTTTGCTCACAGGAGTGCACAAAAGTTTGGAGACCACTGCTCTATAAGTCAGTAAAAGATCAAGCTCTCCAGTGTCCACTACACATCTGATGACATCAAGTAATCCCCATTTACTTCAGTCTCTGCAACAAGGAACATCTTCCTAACTGAAGTAGCCTTGGGTAAGTAGTCTCCTTAGACTCCTAAGGAGTCTGCTTCTCCAGATGGCACAGAGCATACGCACGCTAACCCTCTTTGTTCCTTCTCATCATGACTTAGGTCTTTAGCTTAACTTCTTAAACAGCAAGATAACTTACGCTAACTGCCCTTCACAAGAAAGCTTTTAATTTTGCTGAGGAACTGTCTACTTACCTCCCTACTGTATTCCATGCCGAGCTGCACAGTCAAATACTTTAGTTTTGTGAACTGTATTAACCAAATGAAGCGCAACACTGAACTGAGCGTCAATGATGTATTGAACCCACACTCAAAGCAAGACTTACCACTCTAAGTGATGCTCTTTAGTAGAGGCACTAGCAGTCAGCACAATATAATGTCTAGAAGAAAAGAAAAAGTAACATTCTAGCTCAGGACTTGATATTCCTTCAAATGAAACCAAAACTGCCTTAAATGTATAGAAAATGACTTCCAGACAAGACACATTATATCCTGCAGGCAGCACAGTATTAACTGAAGAAAAACTGATTACATCCTTCAGAATCGTGTTCTGCTGCATTCTAAGTATCAGAGCTGGTATTTTTGTTAATAAAAACAGTGTCAGTGGCAAAACACAAACAGTTTTTCTATCTTCCCTATACTTATCCTTACCAAAATTCCTATGACTACCTCCAGCTTCTGAAAAACAAACATATCAATGCCATCTTGTATTTCGACTGCAAGCTAAAAGTCACTATGCTAACCAGTACGGCAATCATTTCAAGTTCAGGTAACAGATTTCATACATACTTGTATTTCTGAAAAAAGTCCAGTGGTTCAAAGAGCTTTGACCAGCCTGATTTTCCTTGGAGAATCTCATTCGTAACTGCAAGACCTACAATTAAGGTTGAAGACCTTACTACCATTTTGTTTTTAAGACTAGCAGAGCGTGATAGAAACTTTACAAGAGAAAGGTTTTGAACAGTAATTGACAGATCAAAAAGCAGGAATTCCCTTGACACAATACATGCCTACTACAACAGTTCATTGTAAAACTGCTCCCTTGTTGCCTGCAACAGGTAGACTTCCCAGAGAACTCTTCTGCCTAAAAGGGCACAACACCGCACGGAATATAACCAAGTCAGGTAATGTGGTTTCATATTGCAAGAATGACACCTTTTAAGCAGTTAATAAGCATGGAAAGAACTTTACCATGTCTGAACTCCTCCACCATTACCGCTCGCGTTGATGTAGATACGTTGTATGTAGAGTTCTGCTGCGGATAGGCTGGGGTGATGATAGGCATTACGTGGTATCGGTCTGATGGGTTCACCTGTGATGTTAAAACAATTGTGCTCAGCACCAGCAGCTTAGCTTAGAAGAAAGGTTCAAGGCTTCCAAATTCCATGTCTACATACCCTGGGGTCCCATACTGCTAAGTTAAGATTGCTCTCTTCCTGTTGTTTCAGCAATACAGGTCTTGGCCACTCCCTAAACAAGAAAAGCCAGGCACTGACTCTGCCATGTAATTCAGGGTAGGACTGAATGGTGTTGGTCTAAATCTTATATAAAGAACCACCTCAGAAAGTGTCACTGCTTTACGCAAATCAAAATAGTCATCAATAGCTCTTACCATTCTGAAAAAAACAAGAAGAACTTGTTCACCAGAGTAGAAGCCAAAGCGTTTGGATAGAGTTGACACGTTCTCGCTACTAGCACAGCACAGGAAACCCCACCAAGAAATCCCAGCACGTTGGAGTAAATGCCACGTCCTACAATGCAGACATTGTCGTTGCCCTGTAGTCTTCCCATGCCCAAGTATAGTCCTTCAAATTTACAGCACCACCTTCACAATCTATAGAATACCTAGCACCCTTCAGCCTCCAAGTCAGTTATTTTTGCAGTGCAACGAGGCCAAAACTGTTGGTCCTTACAGCGATGCGAAAAAGAATCATTACCACACCACTTCCCAAAATACCGCTACTCTGAAATTTGCCTGCACTGCTACAGCTACTGCTTCGCTCCAACTTCCCTTGAGAAGAAGGTTCTGCCATTCTTCTAGCACTTGCTCTAGTCACATGCGCAAACGCTATTTTCTTATTCCTTATCTATCAAGCTTTTATACTTCACTGGGCACTTTTTATCCTTTCTAGTCAGGTTCCTGGTAAGCAATGCAGCACCTTGTCTTGTAGGCACTCCCCTCATCTCCCCACTCCAGCCCCATTAAAAAAAAACACAGAATCTACCCCACAGACAGTCCTTGAATCTAAACTAAAACACAGGTTTTGAACTAAAACCTGATATTTAAACAGCTATCCAAAGATGAAGGACTTCTAGTGCCATTGTTTTTTCAGCACGAGGTGCCTCTGGAAAGTTTAAAGATCACAAACAATCACATTACTCACGTTTTGCCCACAGTTTAATTGCACGGAGCGTGAGCCGGAAGTTCTCTTTATTTGGCACTAGGTGCAGGATTTCGTCAGTAACTCTGCAGCCTGTAAGAAAAAACAGTTGAAGTACAGCACTTCCTGGTAACAGGTACGAGTCAGTTCTGTGCTGTACTGGATCAATAGCTTACAGTTTCTCCTGCAAGTCTATGAAAACAAGTTTGCATTACTTGCTTTGTATTACCTTAAAAATCAGAGGTTACACATAACCTTACAGGCACATAACATAACAAATTAGAGGTTACACATTCCGTATCACCTCAGGTAACTGGTACCCTCAACAGCTTTTTCATACTTTAGACTACAGCCAACAATTGTCAATAAGGCCCTTCGACAGGATTCCGAAAGCTAGGTTTCTTTCGACAGCCAGGAACAATTAAACCAGTCAGCGTTAAACAGTGAGCAACTTCGGCTTCAGGTATTTTAAATATCCTTTTTTTTTAATGAACTACCACACAATCTTCTCTATCAAGTGCTCTACCTATTCACCTGAAGCAGTTTCTGTAGCAAACTGGAACACCACACACCCCCCAATCGAAGAAACATGAAACACAGGTCTATCTAAACACACAACTTGAAACAGCTGAATTTAAGCTCACTCGCCACCTCCTCAGATCTCAAGTATACAGGGGATCAGTTTCTGCATCCTGTACAGAAACTTGGGGTGTGTAACGTGCATTCCATACCAACTTTAGTAACATTTTCTTGTTAAAGATGTGCAAATATGCTTACCATTTAAGCTCCGTATACATCTTATATCCAGGCTTCTGAGACACGAGTTGTCTCTGAGATCAAGATTATCAGCAACAATTGGCACAGACAGTCTTGCAAACACGAGATCAATCTTAAGAGGGAAATAGTGCCAACCGTTAGAATGCCCCGCAGTTTGCAAAGAGCACACTGGTGGGGGACAGTTACTCAAGTCTAAAAAGAGTGGTTAACATCTGTATTTAGAATTATGTGACTATAGATACATCTCCCAAGAGATTTACTTGCCAGAAGATTCAATACAATTTCTAGAAGTTCCCAATTTTATTTACAAAGCCTTCACTGCATCACCCCTTTCTTTTTAAGCTAGGGAAAGGAAGAGGGCATTTTAAGTTGGAAAAGATTACTCTAGACTTAGAGTTTCAATTAAAAGGGAACTTAAAATTATTCACAGAATTAAGACTTAAGTTCAGTCACCTCAACTATACTTCAGCAAAGGAGAGAGCATTTCCTTTATGCAGTAAGCCCTTTTGATCCTGAAGTATCTGCTTTTTAGTACAGTCTGAGGCAAGAAGATTATCCTGTGAAAGTCTGTACCAGATGAAGGCCACAAAAAGGTCACTGAATAAATCTCTTTGTGATAGTGATACCAAGCAGTAACTTGCTTTAGGGACTACAGCAGGCAGGTCTTGATTCATTGTATAGGATGTATTCAAGATAGCTGGATTCCTGCAGCTGACAGACCCAGGCGGGAGTCAAATGAGTACTTTCACTTTCCATTTTCCAGATTGTTTGTCCCATGACCACTTCATTTTGGATGTGCAGCAAAATATTTAGTCTGCTCACACGATTCGTACAGTGAATTACACTGTACACATCCCTCTGTAGATACCTAGCTTGGCAGAGCTAAGAAGACTGAGCAAGGACACCGCCTCTGCTCCCACTCTGCATGATCCTAGGGATAAATGCTATTCAAGCAGGCTACCCTGGTCTACAGCACAGGCCTAGAAAAAGATGTCCCTGATGCTCCCATGCCTGCTAGGCTCCCTAGGGGCTTATTTTCCTATAAACTCCCATTCTACTGCAATGTCTTCTCCTGGGATACTTTGCGGTCCAAAATAGCACAGTCACAGCTCCCTGGAAAAGTTATCCTATTCCAAAGCAAGAAAAAATTTACTCACTTAAAAAAACCCAAAAAATGCTTACCTCAACGCCATCAAACTCAAACTTGACAACTGGTACATATGCGTCTTCAACTGCCTGGAAAGGAGAGGATAACTGTGTAAGAAAACATGGTTTGCTACTTTAATGTTTCTCCTGAACTACGATCAAATGCAGAATTTACACTGCTAACTACTCAGTATAAAGACTGAGTTGCTTCCAAACCAGAAGAATTGTTCATAAGCTGCAAGCGGTATAGCACTAAGACGGTATAATACTAGCTTTAACAAGTTATTTAGCCAAGAGATCCGGAGGCTGATCACGTATTGTAATGAACAAACAGTGCACAATGAGCCATCAGTATCAGAGGTTGTAAGGTACTTACCTTGGTGGTGAGGAAGAAAAGCAAGAGATTTCTGTAGCTATCTTACTCCTGGTTAACATCCAGAGAAATCGAGAACATTCTGTCCGCGTTTGACAGCGCGCACTAGCCTCCTGTATTTTTATTTTCTACCATGCCTGAGATGCTATCAGCTACCTTATGGGACAGTTTTCAATTTTGTAGCCCACTCGTCAGAACTGTGCCACAGCCCACTGACCCTGTCTTCGGTCACCTAAACAAAGGCTCATTAGCTATGCACGTGAAGTCTTTCAAAATGTCTGCACAAGGAAGACCAGCCTGAGAGAAACACTTCTCAGGAGTTCGGTTCTATATGCAAAGTACACAGCATATGCACCGGAGGATCATTTTACAAGGCAGTTTTGTACATTCACAGCACAGCTCCTATTGACTTTGTGCAAAGCTGACTGTGCGTCTCTTCTACAAAGTCTCGGGCTGAGTAGCCAGAGAAGAACAGGACCAGAGAAGAATGAATTCGAGGTCCTAAAGTACACCCAAGGAACACCATGGCAAAGGTACTGACAGAAACCTTTCCACATCACATTCAACTCCCTTAGCTCTCAGGCTGCCCCTTCCTCTACCTGCATGCAGTTACTTTCTTGCCAAGCCCCTTACTACAGCTAGGATGAACGCAAGGCTCCTAGGCACAACCTTGCTTTTTGATACTATAGCCCACTCATTCCCAAACCATGGGTAGGGGAGAAGTGAACCACAGAGATTCGGATCGGACATACAGTCACTGGGGAAGGGAACCAAAAGCTTGACTTCCACGCTTTCATGCTGTGTAGACAGTATTTTAGAAGGGGCTCAGAAACAAGGCCCTTTTTAATTTTGGTTTGTAAGACAATCACTACCAATAGGAGTCTTTAACAGGAATATTCTTATTGTCAGAGTTGCACAATCTATCAAGGAGAGAGCTTGCTTACTCTTAGGTTTTTTATTTCCTCCTGACGTTTCAGTTTTTCAAAGAACGACTGAAAGAAATCCGATCTTTCTACATGTCTAGGAGCAACACAAGCCACGTCTATGTCAGCACCTGCAAAGAGATGCCATTTGTTCTGTTACTGTTGGAAGACACTTTCAAACATTACAACTATGACCAGACACCAAAAGTTTACCTTTAGTGTGTACTCCAAGCCTGTAAGAACCAAACGTAAATATTTTGCCACCAACATTTGCTACTACTGAAGGGGGAAGATTCTGTGGGTAGAAGAGAAAGAGTTTTCTGGAGAACAGAAGATACACGTTGACCTACGTGCAAGTTTAACTAGCATAGAAGTTACTTAGAAAGACTACAGCAGCCTCCATAAACAATGTCTTCTCCCTCCCATACTGAGCTGTTAGTCTAATAGACTGATTCTGTTTTTCTGAAGGGAGTGCTGGCAACTCACAAACAACAACAACAACAAAAAAGGTGAGTACTGTAGCAGTCGCTTCATCAGTTTAAACAAAGACCTATTATCAGTCTTCCCTGCAGCAGACCCACATAAATGAACACCATCTAAGAGCCATACCAAAGGCAAGTCTAGAGTAATAATTTCAAACTAGATTGAGTGCTGTAGGCTGTCTGGGGCAAGTTGACTGCCCTGTTACCATCTGTCTCCCCCCACAATGTCTTGTTTCAGCTTTGTTAACCGCTACAAGTCAACTGACAGAGCCACTTCACAAACTTATTCAGTGCCCCAAGGACTTGAAGGTCTTCATCTAAAGGATCTTTTATACATTATTTCAATGGCTTTTACTACAGATCTCCTTGATACTTAAGAAGGAAGTTAAATGTTGAACTTTAGCATAAATCCTAGTAGTATCGCCTTTGAAAGAAACAAAAAGGCTTCAGCTGTTTTGATAAGAACCTATCAAAAAACCTTACCTGGCTCTCACCAAGTTCTGAAATCCATTCTTTGACCAAGTTATTCAGTCTGCCAAGAACAACCAGCCTGTAAAGAAAACTCATGTTAAGTTTGCCCTAAAAAACCCCCAGGACATTAACAAATTTTACAGTCTTGTTATACCTGTGATGCAGTTCTTCCTCCTCTTCAAATACCCCCAATGCTTTCATCGCTTCAAGCAGCTTCTGAGTATGAATGGAATCTCTATCCGTAGGAGGAGCCAAGCTAATTGCAGAAGTCATTCCATAGTGCCTTGGAGGCTGGTTCTGCAGCCTAGGAGTACTGGGGGAGAAAATAAAATACCGAAGACTCCACAAAAGAGAAAAACAAAACCCAACAAAACAACAACCACCACCTTACTGCAAAACACCCTTCCACTTACAGGTTTCCAAATCAGCTTCTGCCCTTTTGCCCAGCATTAATATAAATGAGGGAAAAAAGATCCTGCTTATGGTTTTTAGATAACTTGACCTAACTTAGAAGCAACTTCTTTAAAAAACACTTGTGGATATAAGAAA
The DNA here is from genome assembly GCF_929443795.1 of Astur gentilis. NCBI lineage: Eukaryota > Metazoa > Chordata > Aves > Accipitriformes > Accipitridae > Astur > Astur gentilis. Next base: position 373,005 of record NW_026061051.1, read on the forward strand.
AGATCCAAGTTGCTGCTATCTGAAGACAGCTTATTTGCATTGCGCTAGACAGTTGGAACTGATCGCCAGGAAATAAAAAGGTTTGAAATCCACTAAGGGCGACACTATGTACAGCACAAGTTTTGGACACATTTCAGTTTCACAGCACTTTTGACTTAAGGTTATTCCCATCAGCTTCCCAATCACATTAAACAAGACAATTTAACACTGGCTTCTTTTAGTTCAATGTATTGGCTGCGCTTCTACTGATTCTGAAAGGACATTAGAGTTGATTGCAGAGCAGGGACAAAGTGGTCTGTTAAACAGAGTTGTTGCAGTAAATGCAGCATTACCTTGGTTTTGTCTATGGAAGAGGATGAAGGAAAACATCAACCAATCTGCAGCTAATGTTGCTAGCAGAGCCTTGTGCTCTTAACACAGCATTCCACTTTTATAGCTCAGAGGTTTAGCTCTACATACATCTGGTTTAATCTAAATCCAAGAGATGTACATCAGCACACAGAGCAGCACAAGTTAAGCTCTGCTTGTAGAAGGTGCTCAAATCTGCTTTCGCTAGCTCACTGCCCAGTCAGGCAGAGCATTACCAGCTGAAACCAGGAGAGAGAAAGGAGGGGCACCGGAGGTAAGAACTGTACTTAATGGATCAAGGGTCTCTACAGAAACACTAGTAGCAAAAGGGGGACACCCATTAAAAAGGTCTCTACAACTCATCATGCTTGTCAAAGAGTCCATATCCAGACCCTAAGGCTACAGGGATTAATGATGGCATTATTCAAACCGGCTATTTTCCTACTTCACAAATGGACGGCTTCAAATCTGAGCTGGGTTAGTCAAGAGACGCTTAGAACTATTTAAGGTATCTGACCCACTTTGGCTGGAATGGGATGAGGAAATGCTCACAGGACAGCCTCAACACTTGATTTTAAAAAGATAGCTTATTACAACTCCTGATTTCTAATTGTTGCCTTTACTCTGCCACTGAGGGAAGATGGATTTCTCTCTCGCAGAGTAGCTTTGTCCAACTACAGACGTAGCTTTTAGTCACCTAGTGGGCTCCCCTACCCCCCTTCTCTATGAGCTCATTTTTCAAACTTTTTTTTCTAGGCGTTTTCCAAAAAGCTGGCGGGGGTGGGGGGGTGGTATTAGGACTGTAGTCCTATGAACTACTCTCCCCAGTCAGAATGGCTGTTTACTTTCAAGTGTAACTAGGCCCTGACCTAATTTGCCTTGTCTTCTTTACGGGTATGTCAACTTCCACTTCATAAGTCAAAATATTCCTAATGAGTATTTTCCTTCTTATGATACCATTTTCATAACAAATACAGAAGGAAAGCCAATGAAGCGGGAGTGTGGTGGCAAGCACTTCTTGTTCTCAACTGAAGCCTTTTTCTCCCTGCTCTCTGTTCATTTGAGACTACACTCATTTCTTGACCCTCCTACTTGCCTTCCACATCCTCACCCCCAACACTTCCCTCAGTCTGCTCTCCTCAGACTCAGCTTTGCGACTGTGGATGGAGGCTGCCCAGGCTTAAAAGAGACTCCCATCTCGCATGTGCCCACACTTCTTCACACTTCTGATCTGCAAAGTACTGCACAGATAGTAACTCATCTTCTCCCAAACTTCTTTCATCTTCTTCCACGTACGCTTCCTACGTCGTTGCCTCACCATGATGTATTTGGCCTGCTCTTGTCCCCGACTTGTTATTCTCCTGCTTACTCGATTGGAGATTTTAGACAATCTGTGGGATGGATCCTGGGGTTTGTTTTGATTTATCTTAAGATTTTATAAACACAGGGCACCCTTACAATCTACCTATCTAGAACACATATATACTAAAAGGAAGGACTGACCTGACCCTGCAGTCACAGATAAAACAGACTCCTCTCTCGCCAACTGAGAGAAAGCAGCTTGGCTATTTGGGCTGACTACATTGAAGACATTCAAAATGGTCATAACAGAGCAGTGTTGACTTTTCCAAGAATTTGCTCAATCAGCATCAACTAAGTTGTTAGAAAAAAAGAATGTGGAGGCTGACTCCTACTGGGAAATCAATTTCTACAGTCCTGTTCAGCCAGGAACCAAAAGGGTGCCTTTCCACTTGATCCTTTAACTGTATTCAATTTTGATAGGTAATTCTGGTTTCCTCAAAAAGACTTCCTTTGTCAGAGTCCTCTTCTCAATCAGGTACTGGAGGTTTATTTTAAATAATTTCACTGCAAGCACAGATCCCCTTTGTTAAAGCCAGTTCAAATTAGGCCATTGAAAAATTAACGACCACTTGTATTCTCCACAACTATCTGTGCATACGTACTTCACTATGAATCAGCCATTGCAGAAGTCAAGTGCTACGGCCTCGTTTAACAGCTTACAAGTAGTAATACATTGAATTTCTATATAATACTTACAGTTCCCAGCCTGGTCTGCCACCTGCTGAGCCAATTGTACTGCCTCTCCCCGGATGACCTTTTGGAGTGGAGAGAGGAAAAAGCAAAAAATCCCATGCAGTTTATCTGAAGATAATGTTTTGAAAGGAATTCTAAAGTTACAGTTCCTTACCAGTGGTGGGTATTGACTGTCCTTGGGGGCCCAGACGACTTGCTAATGCTGCTTGTCTTCGCACAGGAAGCCGACAGCCCTTGTGAATAAACGCAGACAGTTGGAAAAGAAGCTCTACTACAATATAAGAATCACTGCATATGTTGAAATAAAGCTTACCTTCTCTTCCAACAAACTGCTGACTGACAGAGAGGAAGATGTAGATGGTTCAGCGGCACTCACCAGAACAGCGGGAGGTCTAACAGTCTTGGGTGCTGGTGGAGGCGGTGGCGGCTGCTGCTGCTGCTGCTGTTGCTGCTGAATCTGCTGATGGAGCCTTTTTGTGTAGCTAGTTCCATTTTTGAAGTTGTTCACAGCCTAGAGGCAGAAAAGCATTTACAAGAAGCTACGATGGAACTTCAGCAGATATATGAACAGAAGCCTTCACAGAGGAAAATTACTCGTGTATTCCGTAAATGCCATCAATCCTCAAAGAAACCAACATACAGATGTATGAACACGTCACATTGAACACTGATACTAATGACTGGTAGCTCAGAGGACCTGTATTTCAAGTACTTCAGCGTTAACGCCAAATGTGAAAGCAAGGCAATCGTGTTCAGTAAGAGCGGGACTCGAATTTGCCAGATCATCTCTAAAGAGTTGTAAGCTTCTGTGACAGCAGCAAACAGTGCATTTGAAAAGTCAATTTAGCCTTATTCAATTACGCCTTGCTTAAGGAGATGTAAATTAATATTTTCTTCCCTTTCCGCTTTTTACAAAGAGCCTTTTCTTACAAGCACTTTATGTAAAAGTTGTCATGTTACCTGGCGTATGCACTTGTTGGGAATTAAAGCATCAGGTGAAACATCTGTCTCCTGACACGTTGGGCATATATGTTCCTCAGATTCCAGTAATGCTGTTCTAATACCTGCATAGAATTAGAATAATCAAAACAGTATTTAGCCAAACTAAGGAAGTTTTGGGGGTTCTCACCAATCATAAAGACATGTCTATGATTAACAGGTGAATATAGTCTTGAACTGAGAGCATGAAGCTATAAATGTTCAATAGTGTAAAAAATTTCTAGTATGCAGCAAATAACTATACAGTTTTGTATTTCACCATTGGAACATCTGCAGATGTAGCATAGGCTGTGTCTTGATGTTGCAGCTAGTCTTTTTCCCCACTATCTAGTACAGCGAGAAGTCCCCAACCTCAAGGTTAATGAACAAAACATGTTTCAAAAAAACCTCATTAATAGGTTCAAAAAACCATTAGGAGGTTCGAGTTCTGAAGGTTTTAACCAACTCTCCCGTGGAGAAGAATGTGGATTAAATGCCTAACTATCCGTTTGTTGCAGACCACTGTAAGTCACCAGAGTCGGCTATATAATTTTGTATGAGACAAAGGGCTGTGGACCAACTAAAAGCATTCAGTGTCTAATACTGTAATCCCCTGCACAGTTAGCCACTCTCCTCATACTCGTCCTTCCGCTTGTAAAGAAGACTTAACTAGATACCTAAAAAGGGGAAAAGGCTTCCTGGCTTTTTTCGCCCTTGATACCAGAAGAGCCCTTTCCCGTCCAGGGTATACTTCAGCATAAAATAGAACTGGTAGCAAAGTAATTTTGTTCCCTCCTCTTTCTGCTTTCAGAAAATCAGATGTGATGTTTAGAATTAACAAACACGGGCGTAACACTTACATTTGTCACAATAACTGTTGCCACAGCAGGGAATAACAGCTGCATCAGTCATTATGTCCTGACAGATGAGACATGACAACTCATCTGGAACGGGAGCATCTGAGGTGGAGGAAGAGGAGGAGGAGGAGGAGGAGGAGGAGGAAGAAGAAGACGGCTCCTCTGGTAAAAAGGGAGGCTTCTCCATCCTTCCTCTAGCATAAGCTTCCCTGGAGGAGGGGTGGGGAAGGAAAAAGAAACGAGTTAAAGATGGGTAGAGGAAAACTTTTCCAAGCTTTGCATTTTCTCAAAGCAAGAGAAGAGATGGAATTCTTCTCGCTCCACATGAGCCTCCTAAAAGGTAGGCGCTTAGTTTAAACTACTTTTCTATAGCCACAACACTAGAAGAGGGAGGGAGGAACAATCTTCCTTCTGCAGAACTCTCCCATTCATTGGAGCAACTAAGAAAGAAGCTCAGACTAGAAAATTAATCTTTTCACAGCTAGAAAGCAGGTGAAATGAATCCCACCTCTCCTTTGCCAGAGGATACATGTAAATTGCAGGCTCAGCATAACGTTAGCCTCCGAGCAATTACATTTTATAAAAGCAAGAAGTCGATGTTACAGCTTCTACAAAAGGAGATCCAGGACGGAAAACCAGAAGTGCTACCACGGTCATTTTAAAAGAGCCACTCCTGTCAGCACACGGCAGTATTTTCTCACTGTATAGCAACAGGAAAACTTCAGCCTGTTTCACACATGGGATTTCAGAAAAGTCAGAGGGGGAGGAAATCTCAGTCCAACAGCCATCTGTTAGACTTGGCAAGAAGCCTTTGAAACATAAAACAGAAGCAAAATGAGCTTTCAGTGACTACGGTTAAATGGCATCAATACTCAACCAGGGACTTACTGCAATTAAAACACGCAAATATTCAATAGATGGGGCAGAGAGAAATGTCTTGGTTTTGCACAAAATAATAAAAACTGTGAACTGCCATTAAGAAGAGTGGAAAACAGAAACATTTCCACTAATACTGAAAGATATAAAAACATGCACGAGTGTTCACCCAGAAAGACCTATGGATATATTGAATGTCTACGACCTAGGAAAAAGAAAATTTCACACTTCTAATTCCAGCTTCCCCTGGAATTTTGAAGGCCTTTGCAACATTGCCATACAACCTCTGCATTTCACCCCAACAGAAACAATTCTTAATATGAGGATTCATGTATTTGTTACGTAACTGCCAAGGCAAAACAATTAAAAACTAAGTAACACCACAAGTCCCCCACAATCTTACCCCATTTGTCGGGCAGTTCTTTATGTAGTGGCCACGTTTTCCGCAGTGAAAGCAAGTAGATGATGGCGGAGCGGACCCAAGGGTTTCTTCAGGTAACTAAATGGTTTGGGGGAGAAAACCAAAGAGGTAGGCATGTGTCTCTCTCGTTAAAACAAACATCTCTGCAATTTTTCCACGATCTGCAAAGATCAGATGGGACACAATCAACACTTACTTGACTGGATCGTATTCGCAGCAGGACCCTATCTTCAAAGCTTTTATTTCACCTTCTTCGGAAGCACTGGCTTCAGCCACGCTGGCAGTCTGTTTAACAGGCAATTATTTGACACGCACATTAGAAACACATTTAAGCCCACACAGCCAAAGACAACACCGCTCACCCGACCCTGCAAAGAGCAGCACAACACTAGCTGAGGTTGCATGAAAACAGGGGCTTGCATAAAATATAGCTGTCCTGAAGATGTTCTGGGGAGTCCTTACGTCATTACAGGGTGTATATGTGCCTGTTAACCTACTTGAAAAGAGCATTCTAGGGCACTCAAAACCTTAGGCTCTCTTTGGGCCTCACATAAAGACTGGTGTAACCAATCCAATTTTCTTCCAAGCAGGCTCTGGCCATGTCCACCAAAAATTACCCTGTCCAGTATTTTTAAGCTGCTCTTTAAGCTCCAGACTAGCTGAACGAGAAGACATCCACTGTACATTTAATTGAGAAAGATGTACGCAAGGATCATTATTTACATTTTTGCAGCATTAAAAGGACACACAGCTTAAAGAGTCGGGGAAGCTGGTTTTTGCTTGTGGAAATTCAGCTTCTAACACAGAAGCATCATTCAACCTTCAGGCGCACAATCTCTCTTACATCCTTCACAGAGCTGATGGGGATAGGCACACCTTGCATCCCTGAATACCTGGGTCTGGGAAAAGGCCTTGTCAGAGCATGCCTTCACAGCCTTAAAAAGGATGAGACATCCAGCAACCATCCTTACCATGTGTATTCTAAGATAAAAAGAAATACTGGCAACACTCTTTATCATGGGGACGAGGAATACAGCTGGAAAACTACTGTAAAAAAAACCATGGAACAGCAACACAGCATTCTGGCTGCAATGTGTGTTACTTCATGACAAATGACATGAAATAAAAACTGATGGTTCGTGGGACTTGTGCATTGTAACATGTAGCTGGGGTAGGTTCAGAATACTTTAACCAGGGAATCCAAAAGCTATTTGAAATGTTGGCATAAATAATTCAGATCGTAACTCAAGAGCAGAGCACAAAAAAATATCTCCTAAGGGAAGACGCATAACGGGCTCTTTCATACGCATGGTATCTCTTTCTGTGGAGGTGAAGCAGGCTGAAAACCACAGAAGACGGCCAGGAAGAGCAGAAAATTTGCTGCAGTAAATACACCAATTGCAAAGCACGTTCTAGCTTGACCTCACACCTATTTTAAAACAAATACTTAAGTGGGTCCAGCGTGTACAGCGTCGGTTTCTCTTTATTGGCTCATATTCCACACTGGATTAGCAGAGGAGAGAAAAAAACCTGCTTGAATATACAAAAATAAATTTTTTGCACTAAAGATCACAGCTATTGCCATCTTCCATACCTGCCTCAGCTCTGACCTCTAAACCCCAGTGCCCTTCTTACACCAGGAACTCAGCCATCTTTTCCAGACGCAGGAGCACGTCCCCACAATCCCCAGGAGACCTGCATCTCTATCAAAAGGCACTTGGAGCTAAAAGATGAATTGGCTAGCACAGGTCTCACCCTGCCCAGCAGCCTGGAGATTTGGGTTCACAATTACAAAACACTTTAAAGCCAAAACACTCTCTCTAGCTGCTACTTTGCTTATTCTTGTTTGAAAGAAATACTTGTCAATTTGAACATCTTTTCCACATCAAGTCAACCAGATTTGTTTACATTCAAACTTTAAATCAAAAATGTATAAAAACCCAAACTAAAAAAATTGCACCGTGCTCTTCATTTTTACCTAACTTTTTAAGCATCTTTTGCTCAAAATACTTCTATTTTCATTATAATCCGGTATTATTTCTCGGGAGTTATAGAGCACTTTTTTCACTTGAGTGCAATTTAGTTAGCTTATCTCCTAAAAGTACTTCATTCCTGATGACTTAACAAGACTCACAGTGCAAAATGAGATGCAGCATCTCCCTGGGCAATGCTACGCGCCTTGGGCAGTGGTCCTCCGAAACAGGACAAACAGAGAGTGCCTAAGCTTATCAGGGATGAAGCAAAGAGGAAAAGGCATCTAATTAGACCTACTCAAAGATCCAAGCACGATCTTCAAACACAAACTTTCTTCCACAACCAAATGTCTAAGACTGACTTTCCTTTCTGTTAAAATCAATCTATCAATCAATGAGAGACTGTACTTGGCTTCAGTAAGGGCTAACAGCAGAGTTGCCAGAGACCTGATGAGGAACACAGGAGACTGGGGTGTGATTCATCTGACTAAACGTGGATGTCTCTAATGTAGACGCCCACGGCCAAGCCAAACTTGGTCCCATTTTTAGGCAACACAGAGTTAAGTCCGTGTAACCAGTGCTTCAAGGGACCGTTTATCTTATCCTAAATAAACATTTATATATTTGGTCAGAAAGACCGCCCATTAGATTCACTGATTTTATTCACTACGTCTCCTTTAAAATAAAACAGGACCTCATGCCAGTTGTGCAGGCAGAGACGATTGCAACTGCGTTACAGATACACTGTTGAGGTCTGACAAATCACAGTCCACCTCTGCTCCATCCAGGTTGGCTCAAGACCGGGAATTCACATCTCCCTCACCTCCAAAACGGCTCCCGTAACCCCCAGAAGAAGGGAAACGGCAGATTCGCCTGATAAAGCTCCTCCTATGAGCAATGACACCAGTCGCTGGACCAGAGACAGAGAGCCAGTCCCCACCCACAGCCCACAGCTCCTGAAGGTCACCTAAGGAGATCTGCAGATTCCAACTTTACCTCTTCTCAAGCCCAAACGCCGAGGGATTTATGCCAGAGAGAGGAGCTCCAACGGGATCTTCTGGCTGCGCTGGGTCCGTTGACCCAACTGGGAGGGACCATTCAAAAACTGCCACAGGGACCTGTCGTGGTTTCAGCCCGGCCGGTAACAAAGGACCACGCAGCCGCTCGCTCACTCCTCCGCCCCCCTCCGGTGGGATGGGGAGGAGACGGAGGAGAGAAAAAGAAAAGAAACTGGAACCTCGAGGGTTGAGATAAAGGCAGTTTACTGGGACAAACACAAAAGAGATTACAACAACAACAGCGGCACTAATGAAAAAAAGTATACAAAAAGAGTGATGCACAGTGCAACTGCTCACCACCCGGGACCCGACGCTCCGCCACTTCCCCCACCGAAAAAACAGAGCCCACCCCCCGGCCCGCTCCCCATTTATATACTGGGCAGGATGTCACATGGTATGGAATAGCTCCTTGGCTAGTTCAGGTCAGCTGCCCCGGCTATGCCCCCACCTCCCAGGTTCCTGTAAAAATTAACTCTATCCCAGCTGAACCCAGGACATTATCCACCCCTTATTCTATACCATCTACATCATGCCCAGATCTTACTTTTTTTATTTTTTTTTCCAATCAACCACTACAACTTTCCTTGTCTTATATATAAGTATATGGACTCCACCCCCTGACCTCGCACACACACACACGGTGTTCCTTTAGCCTATGGGCTATCCCTCTAATGTGTCCATCAATTTTGGGGCTCTATCTGTTGTAACAGTTCTTCAGGATAAGAGAGAGATGGTGTGGGATGTTGGGTTGTTGTACGCTGCCTCTGGAACTTGTGGCTAGTACATTTGGTGCAACTCATGCCCCTGGTCTGCAGGTCGAAGATGTTGATCTTGAGGAAATTGGTGGGTGCCAGTTCAAGTTCTATCGCTGTTGTACTTGGCTCAGTTTCAAAAGTCCATCCTGTAGTCATTTGGATAATTCTCACAATAATACCCTTGATATGGCATATAGACACTATAGATACAATGACATGCATTGGCAGGTTATTTAGCAGTTAAATATCATACAGCCCAATTCACTGGCTATTCTCTCCCAAAATCAAATCTCCCTGAGGTACACATCGAACCTCCCCATCCTTCTGCATCACCCACCAGGTGTACCCAGGTCCTTGAGCAAAAACAACCCCTTGAATGGGTTTGCTTCTGCTTGAGGGAGGACTAACCCAGACTGTCTTTCCTAACATACTCCTCATGCGCACTACAGGGACTTTATCCCCTTCTACAGTATGTGGATCTCTTGGTTGGGCGGGGCCAGCCCGATTGGCGGATCCTCTAGTATTAACTAACCAGGTGGCTTTTGTTAAATGTGTATCCCAATGCTTGAAAGTTCCACCCCCCATCGCTCTCAATGTAGTTTTCAGCAGTCCATTGTACCGTTCAATTTTTCCGGAGGCTGGTGCGTGATAAGGGATGTGATACACCCACTCAATGCCATGTTCTTTGGCCCAGGTGTCTACGAGGTTGTTTCGGAAGTGAGTCCCGTTGTCCGACTCGATTCTTTCTGGGGTGCCGTGTTGCCATAAAATTTTCTCTTCAAGGCCCAGGATAGTGTTCTGGGCAGTGGCATGGGACACAGGGTATGTTTCCAGCCACCCAGTGGTTGCTTCCACCATTGTAAGCACATGGCACTTGCCTTGGCGTGTTCGTGGGAGTGTGATATAGTCAATCTGCCAGGCCTCCCACTGTTTATATTTCAGCCATCGTCCTCCATGCGACAGGGGTTTTTGCCGCTTGGCTTGCTTAATTGCAGCACATGTTTCACATTCATGGATGACCTGTGAGATAGTGTCCATGGTCAAGTCCACCCCTCGATCTCGAGCCCATCTATATGTTGCATCTCTTCCCTGATGGCCTGAGGTATCGTGGGCCCACTGAGCCATAAATAGCTCACCTCTACGTTGCCAGTCCAGGTCCACCTGAGACACTTCAATCTTGGCGGCCTGATCTGCCTGGTGGTTGTTTTGATGTTCTTCAGTGGCTCGACTCTTGGGTACATGAGCATCTACGTGACGTACTTTTACCACTAGCTTCTCTATCCGAACAGCGATATCTTGCCACAGTGCGGCAGCCCAGATGGGTTTACCTCTGCGCTGCCAGTTGCCCTTCTTCCATTGCTGTAGCCACCCCCATAGGGCATTTGCCACCATCCACGAGTCAGTATAGAGATAGAGCACTGGCCACTTTTCTCTTTCAGCAATGTCTAACGCTAGCTGGATGGCTTTCACCTCTGCAAACTGACTCGATTCACCTTCTCCTTCAGCAGTTTCTGCGACTAGTCGTGTAGGACTCCATACAGCAGCCTTCCACCTTCGATGTTTTCCCACAATGCGACAGGACCCATCAGTGAACAGGGCATATTGCCTCTCATTTTCTGGCAGTTTATTATACAGCGGGGCTTCTTCGGCCCGTGTCACCTCTTTCTCTGGCGACATTCCAAAATCTTTGCCTTCTGGCCAGTCCGTAATCACTTCTAACATTCCTGGGCGACCGGGGTTTCCTATGCGAGCTCGCTGTGTGATCAGTGCGATCCACTTACTCCACGTGGCGTCAGTCGCGTGATGCGTAGAGGAAACTTTCCCTTTGAACATCCAGCCCAGCACTGGCAGTCGAGGTGCTAAGAAGAGCTGTGTTTCAGTACCAACCACTTCTGAGGCGGCTCGAACTCCTTCATATGCTGCCAAGATCTCTTTTTCAGTTGGAGTATAGCGAGCCTCGGATCCTCGATATCCCCGACTCCAAAACCCCAGAGGTCGGCCACGGGTCTCCCCAGGTGCTTTCTGCCAAAGGCTCCAGGTAGGGCCATTCTCCCCAGCTGCAGTGTAGAGCATATTTTTAATATCTTGTCCTGTCCGGACTGGCCCAAGAGCTACTGCGTGAACAATCTCCTGCTTAATCTGTTCAAAGGCTTGTCGTTGCTCAGGCCCCCATTTAAAATCGTTCTTCTTCCGAGTAACTTGGTAGAGAGGGCTTACAATTTGACTGTAATTTGGAATATGCATTCTCCAAAAACCCACAACACCTAAGAAAGCCTGTGTTTCCTTTTTATTAGTCGGTGAGGACATAGCTGCTATTTTGTTGATGACGTCCACAGGGATCTGACGACGCCCATCTTGCCATTTTACTCCTAAGAACTGGATCTCCTGCGCAGGTCCCTTGACCTTACTTTCTTTTATGGCAAAACCAGCCTTCAAAAGGATTTGGATTATTTTCTTCCCTTTCTCAAAAACTTCTTCTGCCGTGTTGCCCCATACGATGATGTCATCAATATATTGCAGGTGCTCTGGAGCTTCACCTTTTTCTAGTGCAGCCTGGATCAGTCCATGACAAATGGTGGGGCTGTGTTTCCACCCCTGGGGCAGTCGATTCCAGGTGTACTGGACGCCCCTCCAAGTGAAAGCAAACTGAGGCCTGCACTCCGCTGCCAAGGGAATGGAGAAAAATGCATTAGCAATGTCAATTGTGGCATACCACTTAGCTGCCTTTGATTCCAGTTCATATTGAAGCTCTAACATATCTGGCACAGCAGCGCTTAGCGGTGGCGTGACTTCATTCAGCCCACGATAATCTACTGTTAGTCGCCATTCCCCATTGGATTTCTGCACGGGCCATATGGGACTATTAAAGGGTGAGTGAGTCTTGCTGATCACTCCTTGGCTCTCCAGTTGGCAAATCAGCTTATGGATTGGGATCAGGGAGTCTCGGTTGGTGCGATATTGTCGCCGGTGCACCGTCGTGGTAGCAATTGGCACCTGTTGTTCTTCAACCTTCAGCAACCCCACAACCGAAGGGTCTTGGGAGAGACCCGGCAGGGTAGACAGCTGTTCAATCTCCTCCGTCTCCAATGCAGCTATACCAAAGGCCCAACGGTACCCTTTTGGGTCCTTGAAATACCCCCTCCTGAGATAATCTATACCAAGGATGCACGGGGCCTCTGGGCCAGTCGCAATGGGGTGTTTATGCCACTCATTCCCGGTTAGACTCATTTCAGCTTCCAATACGGTTAGCTCTTGGGATCCCCCTGTCACACCAGAGATACAGATGGGTTCTGCCCCTTTATAACTAGATGGCATTAGGGTACATTGTGCACCAGTGTCCACTAGAGCCTTATATTCCTGTGGGTCTGATGTGCCAGGCCATCGAATCCACACTGTCCAGTAGACTCGGTTGTCCCTCTCCTCCACCTGGCTGGAGGCAGGGCCCCTCTAATCCTGGTTAGAACATCCGTTACTCACTTTCTGCACACGTAAATCGGAAGTCCCTTCAAGGGGATCAGAAATGAGATCAGCCCATCTACTGCGTCTGGGGGACTGCTCACGGGAAACTGGAGCAGCAGTTTTCCAAGAATTCTCTTTTCTGGTTGCTTTTTCTCGCAACTCCTGTACCCGTGCATCCAAGACTGAAGTGGGTTTTCCATCCCACTTCCTCATGTCCTCTCCATGGTCACGCAGGTAAAACCACAGGTTAGCCCGTCGAGTGTACTTTCTCTCTCCTCTCTCTTGGGCAGAGGAACGCTTACTCCCAATAACTGCGATGCGGGCCTGTACAGGTGAGGAGGAGGACAGATCCACTTTGAATTGCTGGAACTCTCGGGACAACTCCTCCACAGCTGAGACACAGGCCCGTAGGGAGGAAGAGAGACTCCCTTCGTATTGCCGGAGTTGGACAGCCAATTCATCCACCGTTTGTCCATAGCCTTCTCTCCAGGACATTACTGCCAATGAGTTGGCATAGGTTGGTGGTGCACTTCGTAGAAACTTCCGCCACATGGGTTGTGTGCATTGGACTTCATCTGGATCTGTGGGTGACTGCGCATTTTCTGGATCATTGTAAATCACCTCCAGCACGGCTAATTCTCTCAGGTACTGAATACCTCTCTCCATGGTGGTCCACTTGCCTTGGTGACATGTAACTTCATCCCTGAAGGGGTATCTTTCCTTTACACCTAACAAAAGTCGCCTCCAGAGGCTGAGGACTTGTGTTTTTCTCCCAATCGCCTTGTCGATGCCCCCTTCCCTAGACAGAGATCCCAGCTGCTTGGCTTCCTTACCCTCTAATTCCACACTACTAGCCCCGCTATCCCAGCATCGGAGCAGCCAGGTAACAATGTGCTCACCTGGGTGGCGGCTAAAATCTTTTCGCATGTCACGCAACTCACTCATGGATAGAGATCGGGTAATTATTTCAGGTTCTGCCTCTACCTCCTGTTCTCGCGATGACCCTGGTTCATCTTCATCTCTCGCTAAGCGAACTGATTTCTTTGTGTGTTTCTTTTTCTGTACAGGGGCGACTGATACTGGCACAGGCTGGTTCTCTGGTTCAGCTGCAGTGTCTGTCACCGGGGTAGGGGTAGTCATGGTACCTGTTGTCGTGGTAGGGGCAGCCACGGTGCTTGTTGTCGGGGTAGGGGCAGCCACGGTGTCTGTTGTCAGGGTTTGGGTAGCCACGGTGCATGTTGTCCTGTTTTCCATCTTTTCCCCCTTTTCCCCCCGAGGGTGCTGCATAATATCAAGCAGTGTTTGGTAGATATTGGCCAGAGCCCAGCACAGTGCAGCGAGTTGTATGTCTTTGGAATAGCCACAGCATTTTTCTTTCAAATATTCTGTCACTTCATAAGGGTTCTGTAGTTGTTCGGGAGTGAACTTCCAAGTCACTGGCGGTGAGAAGTTCTCTAGATACTTGCCCATATGCTCCCACATGCCGTGCCACCCATGAGTCTCCAGCTTTGGGGGAGATCTCTGAGTGGTACTCTTAAAGAGCGTTTTTGTAGCCCTAAACAAGACCTGAAACATATTCAGGAGGCATAGCACTAACAGCACACTGGCTTGCGCATCCCAAGGATATTCAAAATTCTCAAAAGCTGTTGTAATTAGTCGGAAGGAGAAGAGGGAGGTGAACGGACGGGGGGAGGTATCCCCCCCTAATTTCCCCATGGATTGGGTGTAATTACCAATAAAATCCGACAGAAGGCGCCCAAAGTATGGAAATGATATCACTGCCTCATACAGATACCAGCTTAACCTCATGACCAGTGATGTAATCATTTCATAAGTCGACATTGCCCAGTACAGCAAAATGATAATCCCAATCACTCTCCCAGAGATGAGATACGCAACTACAGGCAATACATAGAGCATATAAGAGCTTACAAAACGCCACCATGTAAACAAATGAAACAACATTGTGACTAACATCTATATATCTAAGAAATGCGTTTGGCAAATTTGTTTCAACACGCTCTGGCCAGATCTGTCGTTATCTCAACCCTTCTGCCCCACGTTGGGCGCCAAAAAGGACTGTCGTGGTTTCAGCCCGGCCGGTAACAAAGGACCACGCAGCCGCTCGCTCACTCCTCCGCCCCCCTCCGGTGGGATGGGGAGGAGACGGAGGAGAGAAAAAGAAAAGAAACTGGAACCTCGAGGGTTGAGATAAAGGCAGTTTACTGGGACAAACACAAAAGAGATTACAACAACAACAGCGGCACTAATGAAAAAAAGTATACAAAAAGAGTGATGCACAGTGCAACTGCTCACCACCCGGGACCCGACGCTCCGCCACTTCCCCCACCGAAAAAACAGAGCCCACCCCCCGGCCCGCTCCCCATTTATATACTGGGCAGGATGTCACATGGTATGGAATAGCTCCTTGGCTAGTTCAGGTCAGCTGCCCCGGCTATGCCCCCACCTCCCAGGTTCCTGTAAAAATTAACTCTATCCCAGCTGAACCCAGGACAGGACCCCAACATTCTGAAGCATGCGGGGGGGGCTGGGCTATGCAAATGACGGAACCCCCAACAGCTGCTTCCACCCCACTGCCACCCACCCGCCAGACCTCACAGCACCGACTGCTACAACACACCAAACCTTCGTGGGGTGATGCCCCTCCACGCTCAACTCCAGGACGCAAGCTTTGAGGGTGGCATGGGCTTGAGATGGCATCCTTGCTCCTGGAGGGCGAGATGGGCATGTTCACCCCCCTCCGAAAGAGGGAAAAATAACATCAGAAACTCTCAACCGGACACAACAATAGCTTGAACTCATTGAAACCCGACACAGAAGATGTCTCCATGAACTTCTCCTCCTACTTTTTAACAACCAAAACACATTACTATGCTTTAGTGGTACGCTTCAGTCAACCATGATTAATTGCAAGAAATCACACGAGATCATCTGAACGCCACTGTGAAGGCTGTTTAATGTTTAAGCAAGCTGGGAAGAGATTTTGTCAGCCAGGAGTCCATCAGTTAGCACTTGCATCTTCAAGGGAACCAATTTTTGTAATACAAAACGGGTATTTTTATTCCTAAACCCATTTACTCTCAGCAGGGGAAGGTAATTCACTGTATACTAGCACTCAGCTGTTCACACACACTTCCCCAATTTTAAAAAAAACAAACAACCCAACAAGTTGCACTAAGCAGTATTTCAGATGGAAGGCAAATGTAGGTAATCCTTCCTGAAATAGAGGCAGCTCAAAGCAATTGTCCTCCTGTCCCACAGGGAGCATCCCAATAGAAGACTGAACGCTTTAGGACTGAAGGCCACTTTTTAGAGTACACAGCTTCGTTTATAAGGCCCAAGTACACATTTTTCTGTCCCAAAGCCTTGTTTTGACTGTCCAAATACTCCTTTTCGCGTCCCAACCCTTCTTTTTTGTGAACAAATCCTCATTTTGATGGTCCAAAGCTTTATTTATAAACTCCAGAGCCCCATTTCAGGCTCCACAACCTTGTTTCTAAACTCAAATTTTGAGGCTCCGAACCTCAGTTTTAGGGCCCAATGCCTCATTTTCGGGGTCCAAAGAATCGTTTCCACAATCCACCCCTTCATTTTTAGGGTCCTGAAGCCTCATTGCAGGGGCCCAAATACCCATTTGTAAGGCCCAAACCTTCCTTTTACAGCACAAACCCCACCGTTAGAGCCCCAAGCCTCATTCTTTACCTTCCAAAGCCTCCTCTTCAGGGAACAGAGCCTCCTTTCCAGGGACCATAGGCTCATTTTTAGGATCCAGTCTGCAACTAGGGAGAGCCCAAGGCCTCATTTTGAGGGTCCAAATATTCAATTGGAGGGCCCAAAGCCTCATTTTAGAGGCCAAGCTCCTCATCTGGGGTGCAAGGCATCTCTTGTTTAACGCACAACCCCTCATTTGGAGCTTCCAAAGACCCATTTCTAGGGCGCAAAGCCCTCGTTTTTGGTACTGAAGCATCCCTTGAAGGCACAAAACCTAATGCAGGGTTCAAAGCCTCAGTTTCATTTCCAAAGCCCCACTCTTAGGGCCCAAACCCTCCATTGCAGGGTCCAAAGGCCTCTTTTAACAGCTGAGGGCCTCCCCTGGAGTGACCCAAGCCCTCTCTTTGGGACCAAAGCCTCATGTCTTGGGGCCCTATCGACACCAATAGGTTCCCCTCCTTTGCAGAGCCCAAAGGGTCACATGTAGCATCTCCCCCACCATTTTTAGTGCCCAAAGCCTCATCTGGAGGGCCAAACTCCTCATTGTTCTGGTCCAAACCATTTGGCCTTTTATGACCCATAGCTGTTCTTTAGGGCCCGCAGTTTCACTTGGAGGGTTTAAACCCTCAGCTTTAAGGCACAAAGCCACGCTTTTAGGCTCCAAAGTTACACTTACAGGGCAGAAAGCCTCGTTTTCCCTTCCCAAAGTCTTAGGTTTGGCTTCCAGAGCCCCATTTCAGGCTCCAAACCCCCATTTTGAGGGTCCACGGGCTCCCTTGCAGTTGGCAAAGTCTCCTTTTTAGAGCCCAAGGCCACTTTTTTAGTTGCCGAACTCCCATTTTCAGTCTCCAAAGCCTCATTTTTAGGATCCAGCCAGTCGTTTTCAGGGTCCAAGCCACATCCTGAGTTTCCAAACCCTCATTTTTATGCTCCAAACCCTTCTCTTAGGGCCCAAAGCCTCATTTTGAAGGCCAGTCCCTTGTTGCGACACAGACAGGACTGTCGGGGGATGCAACGGGTCTACAAAATGCCTGACAGTTCGAGAACAGCGCGACCTTGAGCAGCTTGTAGTGTATCCTTGAAAGTCTGGGAAGATCCGAGAAGAGCGGTACAAAAACAAGATAGTGATAAGAAGAACCGTTACTAACTAAACCAATCATCTACTAACACATACTCTGAAGTAGGGGATAAAAAGGTGTGTTAGAACAATAAAGGAGCCATTTTGCATGATCTGTTACTTGTCGTGTCCGTCTCTACCGCGACACAGGACTACCAACGGGCCTGGGTAGGAACCCCAAGGCCCATCAGGAGGTCGTGAGGGGACGAGAGAATAAACGCACAGAACAAGGCGCAGCCTTCAACAGCGCCCACCTATGGGACTCACAGAAGGCATGAGTACAGCTTTACAGAGCTGGACCAGCCCCTCCAATAGCCCAGCCACAAAGCTTTCTAAACAAGGCAGAAACATTGACTCCTTTTCTCGTCCCTACTTAAGATTCCCTGTAGAACTGGGTCTTGGCCTGACCGAGGCTGTAGGAGGGAGGAAGACGAGGGAAAACTTTGCAGGGAAAACACCCAGACACAGTATGGCCTGGCATCAATAAATGTAGGCACAAGCAAGCCCTTGGGAGCAAACTCTTTATTCTCTGCCTGGGGGAGCTGCCTGGGGGCTCTGTGGCCCTGGAGCCACACACCTCCTCAGGACATCCTCCACAAGGCTCCCAGCTACCGCCCTCTTCAACGACTCGGGCTGCACGGGCTCCTCCGGGAGAAGCTTTAAACGCACTGGTCTGTGCCGTGCTCCTGCCTGGGTAGGGCGCTTGGGACCCGCTGGAGGCATGGGCTCTCTTGGAAACTGGGGCCCGTGGAGGGAAGGGTGTCTGCGGTGCTCCCTGGCCGGAGTATACGCAGAGTTTCCAGTGCAGGCACTGAAGACCTTGCTGTGGCTCCTTGCTGTGCTGAGCCCAACTGAGTTTTTAAGAGTAGAAAAAATCACTGCACCGGCCAGAAAGTGCCTGGAAACTTCATCCCTCTTCATTGCCCATTTGCCATGCGAGCTCCACAACCTGGGAGCAACGCAGCCAATAGAACCTTCGAGAAGCAGACTCACAGCCTGCTGCAGCTGGCCCTGCTCAAGCAGCCGAGGTGGGCTGGATGATCTCTAGAGGTCTCTTTCAGCATCCATTCTGTGCTGCTGTGACTCTGTCTCTATCATGGTTTAACCCCAGCCAGCAACTAAGCACCACCCAGCCGCTCACTCACTCCCCCCCCACCCAGTGGGATGGGGGAAAAAATCTGGAAAAAGAAGTAAAACTCGTGGGTTGAGATAAGCACGGTTTAATAGAACAGAAAGGAAGAAACTAATAATGATAATACTAATAAAATGACAACAGCAATAATAAAAGGATCGCAATGTACAAATGATGCGCAGTGCAATCGCTCACCACCCACCATTCACACCCAGCTAGTCCCCGAGCAGCGATTCCCCCCCCCCACTCCCCAGTTCCTATACTAGATGGGATGTCGCATGGTATGGAATACCCTGTTGGCCAGTTTGGGTCAGGTGCCCTGGCTGTGTCCTGTGCCAAGTTCTTGTGCCCCTCCAGCTTTCTCGCTGGCTGGGCATGAGAAGCTGAAAAATCCTTGACTTTAGTCTAAACACTCCTCGGCAACAACTGCAAACATCAGTGTTATCAAGGTTCTTTGCATACTGAACTCAAAACATAGCACTGTACCAGCTACTAGGAAGACAGTTAACTCTATCCAAGCTGAAACCAGGACACTTTTAACCACTTAACCTTCCGTGACAAATACCCCAAGAGCTCAAGAAGAAAGAGCAGAAAGACAGGAGACAGGTGAAAGCCTAGAGCGCCAGCTAGACGGAATGAAAGACCCTCTTCCTTCTCTGAAGCTTCAGCAAGGCTTCCTTCACCTGCTTGTCTTGGAGTCTTGGGTCGATCCCGGAGAAGAGAGCTTCCTGCAAAAGAGAAGAATCATATAGGGTAGCCTCATTGGTCAAGTCTGGGGCTGCTACCTGGGATCTCCGGTCCTTATAAGAATAGGCCAAAAGACGCTAGGAGACGTCTGGAAGGAATCACAGGGGATCCCGGAGGGCACAGCTTCCTACAAAAAAGAAAAAAACCTCAACGGTAGCTTCCTAGGAGGAGTCTGGGGCTTCTTCCTGACCCCTTAGTAGGTAAAGCAGAGGACAGAAGACTGTGGGAGATGCCTGGGAGGAGTCTCAGGTGCCTGTTGGAGTTGAGAGATTTCTCTACAGGAGAACAAAAATGTCTCGAGCTACTTACTTGGAGGAGTCTGGGGCAGGTAGCTGGGATCTCCGGTCCCGAACGCAGAGGTCAAAACATTCTGGGATGACGCCTGGGAGGAGTCTTGCGTCGATCCCGGAGAAGAGAGCTTCCTGCAAAAGAGAAGAATCATCTCGGGTAGCCTCATTAGACAAGTCTGGGGATGCTACCTGGGATCTCCGGCCCTTATAAGAAAAGGCCAAAAGACGCTAGGAGACGTCTGGAAGGAATCACAGGGAATCCCGGAGGTCAGAGGATCCTCCAAAAAAAGAAAAAAACCTCACCGGTAGCTTCCTTGGAGGAGTCTGGGGCTTCACCCTGACCCCTTAGGTAGGTAAAGCAGAGGACAGAAGACTGTGGGAGATGCCTGGGAGGAGTCTCAGGTGGCTGTCGGAGTTGAGAAATTTCTCTACAGGAGAACAAAAATGTCTCGAGCTACTTACTTGGAGGAGTGTGGGGCAGGTAGCTGGGATCTCCGGTCCCAAACGCAGAGGTCAAAACGTTCTGGGATGACGCCTGGGAGGAGTCTTGGGTCGATCCCGGAGAAGAGAGCTTCCTGCAAAAGAGAAGAATCATCTCGGGTAGCCTCATTAGACAAGTCTGGGGCTGCTACCTGGGATCTCCGGCCCTTATAAGAAAAGGCCAAAAGACTCTAGGAGACGTCTGGAAGGAATCACAGGGGATCCCGGAGGGCACAGAGTCCTCCAAAAAGGAAAAAAACCTCAACGGTAGCTTCCTTGGAGGAGTCTGGAGCTTCTACCTGACCCCTTAGGTAGGTAAAGCAGAGGACAGAAGACTGTGGGAGATGCCTGGGAGGAGTCTCAGGTGGCTGTCAGAGTTGAGAGATTTCTCTACAGGAGAACAAAAATGTCTCGAGCTACTTACTTGGAGGAGTCTGGGGCAGGTAGATGGGATCTCCGGTCCCGAACGCAGAGGTCAAAACGTTCTGGGATGACGCCTGGGAGGAGTCTTGGGTCGATCCCGGAGAAGAGAGCTTCCTGCAAAAGAGAAGAATCATCTAGGGTAGCCTCATTAGACAAGTCTGGGGCTGCTACCTGGGATCTCCGGCCCTTATAAGAAAAGGCCAAAAGACGCTAGGAGACGTCTGCAAGGAATCACAGGGAATCCCGGAGGACAGAGGTTCCCGTGTCCCCAGCGCTGCGATAAACAAAGTGCCTGCTTCTTAACTTCACGTTGGCGTTAAGGAGTTTTATTCTGGATTTCGGTAACGGTTTTGGCGACCCAAATGGGACCTTGCGAGTGAGACTGGACGAGATCACGTGTCGATCGAGCTCCGGCCGGCACCGAGGTATTCTCGGGGAGAACCGTCACCCTCGACACGCAAAGCTCCTCGCAGCGTTCCCTGGAAAAAAGGTAAGGCGCTGCTTCTTTGGAATCTGTTTGGAAAGCCTGCCCGTGAGGCGCGGCGAAAGCTTCCCAGGGTTGGGGCTTGGAGGGTAGCCGTCTGCAGTGGAAGCCTAGGCGTCTGCCCGTAAGTCATAAGCGAAAGCTATTGCTGGGTTGGACTTTGTGTATTATTTGGGACAGCTGTCGTTTGCATTTGTTTGGTATTTGGTATTTGAATGTATATAAGTATAATGGCATTAGCAAAATTGTTTAAGAATAAGAGTGCAGGAAATAGAACTGCTGATGAAAAGTTACCAGAAACATCACCGCTGGGATGTTTATTGGCACGTTGGGGTGAACTGCAGGAAAAATGGTAAACAAACAGAACTTTGAGTTACAATACTATATTGCAATTACTGTTGTTTTGTAGGAGAGAGAGTAAATGGAATAAAGTGCCATATGTAGATTTGTTCTTTTTAAGTGAACGTATCGGACGGGGACCGGAGGGGAGTCTCCCAGCAGAACCTCTGGTTACAGCTAAACTGGGAGAACAGAAAATTGAATTTGAGTTGACACTAGAGTCACCTTTTCAGTTTTAAATACCTCAGAGGGAGAGTTAAGTTTTGAAGAAATTGGTGGTGTTGGTGCAACAAGCGAACGAGAAACTAGACCCTTCTTTAAATCTTTAACAATGAAATTAGGAAAGCAATGGGTCACTCGGCAGTTTTTGTATGTGCCAAATTCTCCTAAACTCCTGTTAAGGAGAGGTCTATTTGGGAACTTAGAGGCAGAAATTAAATTTAAAAATGGAGAGCTTAAAATTTTAATTCCAGAAACTAAACGTATCGAAGCAGCGGCTTTGTTGTTAACAGGATGTTTACCGAAAGCAGAAGATTATACCGGTCCAAGTGTAATGCTGTCATTCCAGTCGTCTGGACTGGGAAGTTCCCGGTAAATCCAAAAAGCAGACCCTGTGAGAGTTGATTTAAAGCCAGGATCGAATCTGGTAAGAATGAAACAATACCCCCTAAAACCGGAAAGTCGGAAAGAGTTAGTAATGGTAATACAAAAATTTTTAAGATACAAATTGTTAATAGAATGTGAATCCAGATATAACACCCCGATCTTGCCTTTTAAAAGGCTGATGAAAAAGATGATAGATTAGTTCAAGACCTCCTCAGAGCAATAAATCAAATAGTACAAGGTATTCATCCGGTCGTAGCAAATCCTTATACTTTGTTAACAACCCTAACGGAGAAATGAGAATGGTTCACAGTGTTGGACCGAAAAGATGCCTTTTTCTATATTCCCTTGGATCCCAATAGTCAAGAGGTTTTTGCTTTGGAATGGGAAAATCCTGAGACTGGGAGAAAAACACGATATACGTGGACAGTCTTGCCTCAAGGCTTTAAGAATAGTCTTACCATTTTTGGAAATCAATTGGCACGAGAATTAGAGATTTGGAAGAAAGAAAATAATCAAGAAATCTTGCTGAAATATATGGACGATCTGTTAATGGTAGCTGAGAAGGAAGAACAATGCACAAAGTCAACTCTTAACTTTTTGAACTTTTTGGGAATCAGTAGATATCGAGTGTCAAAAGAAAAAAACCCAAATAACCCAGAAAGAAGAAACTTAAATTTGAGTTTTAAAATCCTAAAAGGACAGAGACAATTGGGAACTGAGAGAAAAGAGGCAATGTGTCGTCTCCCCGAACCTAAGACTAAAAAAATGAATGACAAGCATTTCCGGGAATGGTCGAGTGGTGTCACCTGTAGATTATAAATTGTGGCTTGCTGGCCTGACCTTTATAGGAGCAGCTCAAAACCTCAAACGACGGATTGGACCGATGCCGAGAAAGCTACCTTCCAAGAATTGAAACAGGCTGTAACAGGGGTGCCAGCCCTAGCGTCTGCCAGATCTCACAAGAGACACTTGAACTTTCTGCTCGTGAAAGAAGAGGTAGAGCTCTGGGTATCCTGGCCCAATATTTAGGGCCAAATGGGCGAGCTGTGGCCTACTTCTCGAAGTGATTGGATAACGTGAGTCTGGGATGCTCCGGTCGTCCGAGAGCCGTCGCTGCAACTGTGCTACTGATCCAGGAAGCTCGTAAGTTCGCCTGAGGAGAAAGGATTACTGTACGTTTCCCATATGATAACTGTTGTGCTAAAACGGAAAGGGGGGCACTGGTTATCCTCTAGCAGAATGCTGAAATACCAAGTGGTGTTGTTGCTGGAACAAGATGATGTTTACCTAAAAACTACTACCGCTGTTAACCCTGTTGCGTTTTCAACAACTGACCGAGTTAAAGGAGAACTGGAACGTGACTGCTTGCAGGCAATCGAAAGAGTTTACTCCAGCTGACTGGATCTCTGAGATGTGCCACTAGAAGAAACAGATTGGGAACTATATGCCGACGGAAGCGGTTCCATCTGTGAAGGAAAATGTTTTATCGAGATAGACAATAACTACTGAGGAGGTACTTGCGTTGCCAACTTTGCCTTCGATGATCTCTGCCCAAAAGGCTGAATTGATAGCTCTTACTCGAGCTCTGGAACTAAGTCAAGGAAAGCGAGTCAACACTTGGACAGACTCAAAGTATGCTTTTGGAGTGGTACGTGCGCATGGAGCGATACGGGGAGAAAGAGGACTGTTATCTGCACCAGGAACCGCCGTTCAGCACGCAGAACAAATACTGAAATTGTTAGAAAGCATTCAAAAACCAACAGCAGTCACGATGATGCACTGTAAAGCACATCCGTTAGGTAAGACCGGTCCTAACGCAGGTAACCGACTGGCTGATAAAGCTGCTGAAGAGGCTGCAGAAAAAGGCATCCTAGCACTAGTTCCAGAGAAAGGTATAAAATTGCCTAAAGAAACTCCAAATTATAATGAAAAAGATGAAGAATTAATTATTAGATTGCAGGCTAACAAAATGAAACAGGATAGGCTGTAACACTGACAGGTCGAATAATAGTCACACCCACAATAATAAGAGAAAATGCCCCATTGAACATCACAGAGTATACTGGGAAACAGAAAGCGAAATATGACAAAGATTGTTTAAACAATTATAAGTGGACGTGAAATGTATATGTAAATTTATCCCCGAACCAGTAATAAGATCATCTTTGGGATTATTAAATAAGGAAATTTTTTAGAAGAATATTAGCAAATTGATTTTATAGAATTGCCTTGAAAATAAGGATATGTCCTAGTTTTAGTTGATATCTTTACTGGGTGGCCCAAGGCTTTCCCTTGTCGCACCAACAAAGCAAGGGAAGTAGTCAAAGTCTTGCTCAAAGAGATAATACCAAAATATGGGGTGCCTGTAAGAATGTCATCTGACAATGGCCCTCATTTTATAGCAAAGATTATGAGACAAGTTGAGCCAAGTATTATCTATGGATTGAGACTATCACACCCCACATAGACCACAGGCAAGTGTGTGGGGGGAGAGAGAGAGAGAGAGAGAGAGAGAATGAACTATATCCTTAAGCAACAGTCGAGTAAAATTTGTCAGGAAACCTCACTCCTCACATGGGTTAAAGCGTTACCCGTGGCTCTATTAAGAATCGGAGTATAGCCAGAAGAGAAAGAAAAGCCAAGTCTTTAGGAAATGTATGAAAGACCATATCAAGAGTCCTGTGTTCTGAGTATCTTGAGTGCCTTTGGAGATATGTTTTTAAAAGGTGTTATGATTTCTTTAAGCAATTCTTTTCAAGAACTTTGTCAGTATGTCTCCACAGCTGGACCCTTAGAATTGGACGTAGCAGCGCATCCCTTCCGACCAGGAGATTGAATATATATAAAATCACCGAGAAGTGGAAAGGACCGTATCGAGTCATTTTAACAACACTTGTAGCAGTAAAGGTCTGGGAGAAGAACCTTGGCTTCATTATTCGAGAATAAAGAAAGCACCCAACAAGAAACTGGAAGTCTAAAGAAACTGTCCCTTTAAAACGGAAAATCTATAAGTAAGTTTCACGTTATCTATTTGGGAAAACAGTTGTGTAAAGTTTATAATGTTGGGGTTGCTATTAGGAATATTGTCGAGGGCAATAATCTTTTTGTGTGTTTAGAGGGTGTATGTGGGGTTTTTTGAGGGGTTCTAAACATGAGATAAACAAAATGAAACAATTATTGTTTGAGCTATTCATCTTGATATTAACCGGTTTTGTAATTTGAATTAAAAAAAATAATCTAGTTTTGTAACTGATTCAAAGTTTTGTAAAGACACAGAATTTAACCTCGGTAACAGCCTGCCTTTCCGATTCCAAAGTCAGATGAAAATCTAGTTCCGTGGAGAATACTGACATTGAATTTAACCAAAACTTGAGAAAAGAGGTAGAACAACGAGAATCATTTTAGCAGATTAAATTGGATGGATTTAAAAGGCAATTATTTTTTTTAAATTTGAAAGAAGGAATTATAGCGTTGTGAATTATAACGTTACCAAACCATCCACCTCACGGACAAAAGAATTAATTTACTCGCCCTTCGGGAGAAACTTGTACAAGCACCCCTCGGGGCTGTCAGCTGCCAAAACCGTAGAGACAAGTGCAAAAAGGAACTTGGGATCATGTTTAAAATATAAAACGATGTTTAGAACTTACTGGAGTTCCAGGATCCTTGTTAGAGCCACCCAGAGTCGGGACCATCTGTGGAAATTTAGACCGGTTTAGACAACCAGAGAAACATCACACATCCTAAACAGAGCTGTATGAAAGTTTGTACTTGCAGCTAGCTCCTCTGACCCCAAACTCCCAAGACCTTCTCTAGTAGCTAAAGCTCCAAGATGGGGGTGTAGTTGTAGAAAGGATAATAATACTTCACATGATCTTTGGTCCCCTCTTAATAACGGGAAAAATTTAGCTTGGAGTTGACGGCATTAAAGGACAGGTGAAAAGTTCAGGCTTAACTGCTTGGGTGACTAGTGATGCTATATGACCCACTCACCTCTTCATGAAGGAGAAAAGCAAATCGTGGTCTTGAGACTTAATAACTCTATCCTCTCTCTGGAAGAAATCTCCCTTGTGGCCTCGCTCGCGGGTGGACCTGGGGAAATCGAAAAGATGATACCTGGCAATCGCCAAGTCTTAGAACTAAAATAAGATGGGTATTAAAATCTGTATTTTGACCCCAGTTAACACCTCTTCCACATCAGATGACTCTTGACATCTGTCACTCATTCAAGGCAGTGCCTGATGCTTCAGTTCACCTTGGTGTTGAGGGGTTTGGTTCCGGGTTTCGGTACCACAGCTGCGGGCCGGGGCTGGAGGAGCCGCAGGTGCGGGCAGTGAGAGGCTGATGGCGACGCCCCCTCCCTGGCAAGGGGGGGGCCGCCGGGGGAGGAGGGGCTGCCGGGGGAGGGGCCGCCGGGAGCCCAGGCAGGAGCGGAGCAGAGCTGAGCGGTGACCGGGCTGCGGCTGGCCCGAGGGAGAAGGTGAGCGGGGCCGGGCGCCCCTCGGAGCACGAACGTCGGAGGCGGGGGTGGCCCGGGGGCGGTGGGGGTGCCGAGGCCGAGGGGGAGCCCTGGGGGCTCACAGGGCGGCTGAGAGAACGTGCGCGCGGGGGTGGGGGGTGGGGCGCTGACAGGGCGGCTGAGAGAACGGGCGCGTGGGGGTGGGGGGTGGGGCGCTGACAGGGCGGCTGAGAGAACGGGCGCGCGGGGGTGGGGGCTCACCGGGCCCCGTGGCGGGGCTGCGCAGTCGGCCGGCGGGTCCCGGGGAAAGCCCCGAGGAGGACGGCGGGGTCCGTGTTGCACGCACGGAGCGGCAGCGGGGCCGCGCCGTGCCGGAGCTACCCGGAGCGGCGCTGGGGGCTCGGCGGGAACTGCCGCTGCGCCGGCGTGGGGAGGTGGGGGGGAACGGAAGCGGCGTCCCCTCGGGGTCAGGCAGCAGGGCAGGCTGCCTCCCGGGGCATGCCGGGAGCTGTAGTTTTCGCGGACTCGGCGGCCGGGCAGCGGCGCGGCGTAGTCCTCGCGGCCCCCGGAGTCCGACCAGGTCAGACTCGGGAGCGTTGCCGGTTTCGCGTGGTTTTCCGCGGGCTTCCCGCTGCGCCCGCTCCCCGACCAGCCGTGCGGACGCGCCTCCCGGGCGCATGCGCCGTGCTTCGCGTTGGGGCAGCCCGGCGTTCGCTCGCCGGCGCAGGCGCCGTCCCCGTCCCCGGAGGTTTGTGATCTTGGGAAGCCCATGTCTTGGATAGCTGGGGTTGTGCCTTGCAAGCTTGTGACTCCCACCAAGTTCCCAACAAATTCAAACGTAGAAATTGTGCATCGGCCCTCCTCGCCCCCTCCGAGCTGGTCTGTTCTCTGTGGTCACCATTAGTAGCCTCGGTTTCCCACCTGTGGTTCTCCACAAAGCCAGAGCCTCGCAGCTCCATGCTGAAGGGAGTGGGGAGCTACACACGGAGAAGGCAGAGGCCCGAGTTTGTCTTTTGGGGATGAGAAGTGGGGAGGAACTGCCATAAATGGGACGCATCCCTGCTTGAGACATGGCTGTTTCAGCTGTGCACATGGAAAATCCTCAGATACGTTGCATCTAGCCCTCCTTTCCATTGACCCCAGGAGAACTGGCCTCCTGTGTCCCCCAAGTTTATTTACTTCATGCTGCAGTGAAGTGGCTATTTTTCTTCTTTTCTCTGAGGATTTTGTGGATCTGGGCGTGGGAAGGAGTGCCTTAATGCTGGCTTTCTCAGCCTACTTCTGGGAAGCCAGGCATATCTGCAGATTAGAGCCGGGGGAGTGGCCCAGACGCCTTTTATTCCTCGGAGGGCAGTGGATTTGGGGAGTTAGAGCAAGGCATGCCTGGATGTTGGTCTCCCTGAGGGGGAGGGGGTTTACAGCCAGATGACTGAAAAGCCTCCCCCAGTCACTTCTGGGGAAAGAGTTGGGGGGTGGCTTTTAATGTACCCACGGTATCGATGTGGCAGGTGAGCATACACCCCCCTCTTGGCTGGGGGATCTTATGTGGATGCCTGCTGAGCCAGGGCTGGAAGCCCCTCTGCACACCCTGGAGGAGCTGGGTGCAGACTGGGGACGTGAGGGCAGTCGTGACATGGACACGGAGTGGCAGAGAGTCCTGCTCTTTCAGCAGTTAACGGTGCTACCGCGTGTTCAAAACCTCAAGTGCACCCGTCCAACCGTGCATTCTCTTTCCTGGGGTTTGTTTATGGGACAAATAAACTGCCCAGCACTAGATGAGAAGGTTGTCTGCACTCCACCTCAAATCAGGTGCGTCACCTCTCCGTCGGGAAAGAAGTATGGGGCTGGGCATAAAAGGAACAGTAACTCCAACGTCGGGATTCTTTTTGGCTCTGGGCACAGAGCAGGTAACCACAGCGATACAGAGAGGGAAGAAGGTGCTGATGGGTTTGTACCTTGGACTTACACTGTAGAGGATGATCTGTTCAGGACATCCATGTCATAGAGTAGCTGTTGCATGATTTATACTCGTAATCAGGTTCCTACTTGATAGCCTTAACTTTGCGTGGCTTGCGTATTGAACTTTGCAGTAGTTTGTTTGTTTTTACATTTCCTTAAGGTCTAGGCAAAGGTTTAGAAAGTTAGCAGACTTAAGGATAAGCATTTATTACTTTGTCCTGCCACGTTGCTATTTGAAACCTGTTCTGAGTGTTGGTGGTATTCAAGAAATTGCCGAGATTTCGAGGGTGAATCTGTATCTTTAGGTGTACTGAGCAGAAAAGTACAATGGATCTTTTTAGTTGCCAGATAGCTTGCTTTATCCAGGCGGTCAATTTGTCAAGATCAGGCTGCAGTGTCCAGGGGGCCGGGGAGGGAAGGTTGGTGTTCAAGCTTCTCATTCCTGTCAGCGGTGACTCCGCTTGCACCACTAAGTGGTGCTGTGTACATACGCTTTATTAAATCGGGAGCTGCCTGGGCCTGCCTGCTTGTGTAGTTCGGAGTGGTCCTTTTAGAGAAAATGTTCTTTTGGCTGCATTTGTTCTCCTGTGATACAAAAACTTGACAGCTGTTGGGGGCAACTACTACTTTAGGAGAATTTCTATAAAGTAAGAAATTGCTGGTTTTATTTTGTCATGGTGGGCACAAAATTAACTGATTCAAAATCACGTCCACTGCAGCTTATGCTTCCGTAACACACCACTCAACTGATTTCTATGCGTAAATGTCTTCGGAGAGGAATCACAGGTGCCTGCTGTGACTATAGGGACAAGCAGTATGGGCTCACAGGAACAGAACATGCTTTGCCTTCCCATCACCAGAAGAAAGAGAGAAAGAAAGAAAGAGGTGAAGAAGGGTGCTCAGGAGCAAGAGGCTGCAAGGAAGTTGCTGTACGTGATCCTTTTGCCTTGCTTTATCTGACAGAAAAGCTGCCTTCTGCTAGTTGGGTCTTGGCTTGAAAGACAAGGGGAGAGAGACTCCCGCCCCTCTCCCAGGGAGTGTGCTACTTTTGACTGGCTTGTTCTGACTATGTGATCTGCAATTACAATATTGAGATTGTATGGTGACAGTCTATACCACTGACTCCCTGAGTGGTTTTTCATTTCTGTCCCCGCTTCCTTCTCCAGCTTTTTTCAATATATCAATTTAAAAAAAAAAAAAAATTAATAAAAATTTAACCTTACATGAACATCATGCGTTGGCTTTGGCCCCAAACACTTTATTTCCTAGAAATAAGTTGAGTCTTTTCATCAGAATATGTAAAAGATTTCTAGCCACTGTAGTACTATTGTATTGTTTGTTTTTTTAAATAAGATTCTGTCCAGGTTCCAGCATGTGCACTAAATTTCTACTGCAGTAGAAGAGAGTCTTAAGCTGAAGAGAGATTTCATGCTTGGGAGAGAAAAAGGGCAGATCTTGACTCAAAAGTAACTTTTCCAAGGGAAAGGTAAACTCTTTTGTTTCTTTGGGGATTTTTATTCTGATAGCACAAGCATCTTGTTCTCTCAGGATTTTGTAATCTCTGGGAAAAAAACCCTTGGTGTTGTGTCACTTTCCTCCTTCCCTGGTTGTATTTTTTTCACTCCTTTCAGAGGAAGTGCTAATACTGTTATAATTTAGGAAGACATTTTAACTTGTGACTCGGAGGTCTGCAGACTTCACTGTAAAGACAGTTTCTGTGCATCCAAATGCTGTTAATCCCTTCAAATACGAAATGAAAGATGTGTAACTTGGAGCTGAGACTGAGTCAGAGTATTCCAGATGGGTCTGGTTTACTTTGCATTCAGTGTTCCTGTAGCCTGTTGCTTTGGAAGGTGCAGGTAATAAGCTTTTCAATTGAATAAATGAGCGGTAGTGGTTTTTTGTTTTCCTCCCCTAGAAATGTAGTGCTTGATCAGACTGCACTGACCTGTAGAAGTTGTGGGCACTGTGGTGTTCTCCAGAATGCTACTTGGGCTGCCACTACAAGTAGGCCATTTAAAATAATAACCTTAGACTTTAAAAATACATAAAAACTTCATGATGCTTAAAGTATAGAGCAGAGTAGTCATCAGATTAAAATAACTTCATGCTTATGACATGCACAGTGATGGTTCCTTTCAGGTTTTTTGGTTGTTGTTGTTGTTGGTTGTTTTTTCTTCTTTAAGATGGCACTGGTTGCAGTGATCTTCAGTTTTACGGCACAGCTAACTGTCTTAGTATAGATATGGTTCCTTTCTGCCTACTATTTCCGTTTACTGGCAGACATAGTTAAGATAGCTCTTTGGAGTTGTGGAGTGCGCGTGTGTATATAGATATATGTGTGTGTGTGTGTGAATGTGTATGAAAATAATAAGACCTAAAGTCCCCTCCCCACATCATTAGCTTTCGCTGCCCTGTATTTCAGTGTTACCAAGATTTTAAAGTGACCCAAGTATTGCTGTTGCAAATGTTTCCATGTTTGTCTAACTATTGTGATGACATAAAAAAAAATAAAATCAAAACACTAAATGTTTTATTACTTGCCCTATAAGTATATAGGCGTTCCCTGTCTAATATCTATTTCTTTTTTCAGGATTCACTGTATTTATTTTTTTTTACCCTATGAAACGGAAAGAGATTTCTGGCTTACTGTTGGCTTTTGATAGACGTTTTATCCTTGGGGAATTGCCCACCAATTACTTCATAGAGTTTGGAATTTAACTGAAGGACATTTTGCATGCCCGTGTTCAAATAGCGATGCTAACAGGCCACCATACGGTTCATGTTGATAGCCTTATGGATACTTAAAGGTAGGCAATAGTCTTATTTTTTAATAATGCTTAACCTTTTTCTCTTTGGCATGAACAAGCAAGTCTGCCTGGTTTTGTAGGACTTGCAGCTTTTCCTTAACATCAGACTTTAAAAAGGGGAGAACCAGTAGTATCAGGTACGCAGTTAGGATGGCGATTTTTAAAATACTAAGCTGCGTAACAGTCTCGGGAAGAACATGCGTGACTGGGCGTGAGAGTCTGTGGTACAGCATTACTAACCTTTGCTAAAAAAAGTTTTGAAGAATGAAGCATTTGCTTTATGAACGGTACTTGAGGACGAATTCTGATGCTGCTGCTAAAGTTTATTGAAAAATAGGCACTGATTTCAGTGATGATGCAGGTGTGGTTTCTGTTCATGCCTTAAATCTGAAAAGAAGAGAAGAGAAACCTCCATTTGAAGGAGGGTTTTGTATGAAGGGTAATCAAACCAGTAACCTACTTTAAGAACGACTTTAAAATATTTGGAGCATCGGTTAAAGGCAAATAAGTAAAGTTTATCATATCCTCCTACATAAGCTGTGACTATTGAATACAGTCAGCAGTCCGCCTCAGAACTTGTTGGTGTGCAACTGCAACGTGTTAAGTTGTAAGACTTCACAGCCACGAGCTGATGGGCCACAGTTCTCTCCGAGCATAAAGCGCTGTAAGTTTTAGTTTCTTGCACAGCAGTGACTCTTTTCAACATTAGTAACTATACAACAGGGTAAAAGGCAAATTTAGTGAAGAATAATGTGTCGTTCTCAGAGCAGCTGTTTGTATTTCACCATGATGCAGATGCTTTCTATAGCGGTTGTGTTGGCACATGTGTTAGAATTCGGTTAATCCTCTCCTGAACTCATTTAAACTTTTGGCTTCAACTGCATCACTGGCAATATGTTTCAGAATAGAATAATTATTTCCTTTAAAAAAAAACGGGGGTGGGGGGGGTAAGAAGAAGGGGTGGAGGAAGCGGGGATAAAAAAATCTGTTGTCTGCCAGTGCTGTGGGCTGCTCACTCATTTTTCTGTAGAACTTCTGGGGGTTTTTTGTTGTTCTTCTTCTTCTTCTTCTACCTTAATGCTAATAGGCATTTCTACCTTTTTTACCTTGTTTTTCTACCTAATGCTAATAGGCATTAGCCTATCCTCTGCACCTTTGGTCATTTCCTGAAGTTTGTCTGTAGTTTCCTACATTAGTAGGTAAATGTATCTATTTTACTTTACAGAGTTTTGATAGTTTTTTAAATTATACAAGAAATTTAAGTCTTGGAACAAATGTCTTTGCTTATTGATTTTTGTGAGTAGCTGCAAAAATCTTATTTATTAGGAATGCTATGCAAGAAATAGGTTGCAAGTAACTGTTAGGGTCTTACTACTGCTCGCTGTTGAGAGATCGTGGGAAGTGCAGAGAATTTGTGTTAAAAGTTACGGGCATTTTTCAAGATAGTTTTCCAGGTCTGAGGCGTGCTGAAATATCTTTTTCCTATGATAGTGTGTTTAGTTTCATTGACTTCAGCGGAACACACAGAATACATTGACTTAAACTAGCTGAGAATCTGATGATAAGGTTTTATACTCTACCTAACATAGTGTTGTGATGACCTGTCCCCTGAACTCAAAATTATGTTTGATGATCTTAACAGGAGGCCGGATCTTTGATCTGGAAATTATGCTGGTAGCGACGTTACAGAATCCAGGCTTGTAACTTCACTGGTTTCTTGCAGCCCCTCAAGTTCATGAAGGACAATTAAGACCCATTCTCTTTTGTTCTTGTGCTATGATCAGGGATGGAAGTATGACCTTGTCAGTTGTAAGAAGTGGCTTAACTGCTGTTGGAGTCTGCTTTTACGCCTGGAAAACCTGTTGATTTGCATGGGTTTGCACAGCTTGTGCTAATGATATGGCTGGAATGAGACAGGGTCTTGTGTAGTCTGCAAGGGCTGTATATGGTCCTGGCTTATAGCTGGGTGGGAGGGATTGGTTCAAGTTACTTCTGATTTGCCCTATTTAATATCTTAAATAGGAGTGAACAGGGTGATTGGAACAGTTTCATTTTTACAAGAGGAAATTTATAAATCGGTTTTTATCCTGTGTTAGAATTAAGATATGTATTTACTGGAGACAACGAGTCTAGCCTGAACACTGAAACAGCTCTGTTTTGGGCACACTATTAGAACTTTTTTAAAATTTTCAAATCATAACAGTCTGTCAGTTCATGCTTGTTGAGTCTGAGACATTAAGTGATGCCCTTTGAACAGGGAAACATTGCTAATAATTGATATTTGGTTTGTAGACTATACCTTTTGTATGCTCTAAAGTCACCTGTTGTTTCCCTTTCATTTATAAAAGTTCTGTTCGTCAAACCATATAAGCGCATACCTAAATTCAGTGTTAAACTTCCTGAATTGCTCTAAACTATTGCGTTGCTGTAAACTGTTTTGGCTGATAAACCTAAGCGGTCAGCTTGGTATTCCTCCATGTATATGTGATTAAGATGCAATAGCTCGGAACAAGTTACCAGGCAACTGCATGCTCCAGCTGCATAGGAGGCACAAAGCAGCTGGCCCGTTCCTTGTAATCAGTGGGAAAGTACAGATTCTCCTGTGACCTTGGTCACTTTTGTCTATAACATATTAGATAAGAGTATTTTGATACTCCTCTCGCAGTGGGAGAAACACTGCTTGTGTCTGTGCAGTGTGTGAAAATCACTTTACCAAGATGCTTTTATTTCTAAAACCCTTGGAAAAAAACCTCAAAACGGAGTTTTAAAACTTTTATAATGCAAGGCAAACTTCAGGATTTTCATTCTTACAAAGTATTTTACAATTGTGTAACCTTGTAGACTGTACGGAGAATGAGGATCTTGCATGTGACATACTCAAAAGTTTCATTTTTGGTGTTCTACACGCTTCTACTGATCGCAGCGCCTTTGTTTCCTAAGGGCAACTGGCAACAGACAATGCGTATGGGTTTCAAGGCCCTGTGGAACAGAGAAGGTAGTTTGCCAGTGTTCTTACTGCTGTTGCAGACATTGTTTCAGTGGATTGAAAGTGGCACGTTCCAAGTACCTTTTCCTACCATTGCTGCGTATATATTTTTTTTTTAATCCAGAAGAATGTTTCCGTACTTCCCTTCCCTTCCCTATAGGTGCATGTTGATTTACATTGCATGCTATTGCAGTGTTCTTAGTCTACCAGTTACAGATTACTCCTTTCAGTTCTTGTGCATTTCTGAATGTGTATCTACCTACTAAACTCGCATTTATTCAGACCTGATATGCAACTGCTACGGAAGTCAGCTATTGTGCTAGTTATGGTGTTTACCCCGTCAGTTGTTTTACTATCTAATAAGTACCTGATGACAGAGAAGGGGAGTGTCAGAAAATAGACCAGTCAGGTCAGGCTTTACGTTAGAAATGGTTTTCATAAGATTTAAGAGAATGCAGTTTTGGCATAAGGATTTACATACCGCTCCCGGTGTTCTGTTGGGCTGACGTTTTGCAAGAGGCTGAGGTGTTTTACTTTCAGAAGCTGTTTATGTAAATTGTCTTGCCTATGAGTACTCTCCTTCAGCTGTGTGTAACGAAGAAATAAATGTGCATCTCTAGACATGTGCATATGCATATAGAATTGTAAGTACACGGCTGGGGATGATGCTTGTATTGGATGAGCGTAGAAATACAGAGAGGGACAGCACTGGGGAAAGAAGAACCTTTGAAGATAGTCTAGCGTTGCTCTCGTTCTAGAGGTGAATGATCAACTTTCTGTACCATTCTTGACAAATGCTTGCCTAATTTATTCTTAAACATTTCCTGTAATTATTACTACTGTTGCAAAGATTGCCACATACCCTAAGTTTTTCAGGTTGTAATTTAAGCCCCATGATTCCGTGTAACTGTGTGCAGTGGATGCACAGAAAAGTTCTTCCTTATAGCTACCTTTTAGAGTTTAAACATTGTTCTTTCTCTTCAGTATTGCCCTTTCTAGGTTAAGCGGCTGTTTTTCAATTTATGCTTTGAAGTCAGACTCCTGTACATCGTTGAGCACCCTCTTGGACTTACTGTAGACCCTCGCCAGTTATACTACACCCTTCTTGAAAAGCAGTACATCATCTGGAGGGTTCAGCAGCTAATCCGTGCAAATGTAGCGCGGCAGAAATAATGCTTGGATGTACTACCTCAAGTGTGATGTGTGAGGAGGATTCACTGGGCCTTTTGATTAGCAAGAAACGGTACATAAGAACTAGGTGACAGAAATAGGACACGAAGCTGGCACCCTGGTCTTCAAGCTTACAGTGCAGCTCCGTGGGCTTTGGCTGACTACAGAAGAGCATGAGGCACAGGAGAGAACTGCTGCTGGATCTTAGTGAAAGGATGGCAAGTCATTTGGAGAGAGGTTTTCAAAGCCAGGAATTCAAGTCGGGTGCCCAATTCCAGATTGCCTGTGACATCACTGTGTACTTCCCTCGCTTGTCTAACTTTGTGTTGTATATTGTCTAGCAGCTTTTCTTTGAAAGTTAACAAAGCTACACTTGTGTGATAGGTGATGTAATGATCTCATAACAATAGGCAAAATCCAAGTCACAGAAAATGCCAGCATTTGAAAGAGAGCCCTGATAAATTGCTAGTGCCTTATACCACTGCCACTTACCAGGCCTTCCATGTTAGAGCTGTCTTAATCACATTGATGCTGTTTCCTCAGACTTGGAGCTGTAATATCTGCTTCTTGTTTCAGCGTATATTATGAAGTTGCTGATGGCACTGCCTTAGCCCTTTGGCTAAGAAGAATAGCAAATAATTTGTGGATTATCCGTAGAAGCAGCAGCCAAACAGCATTCTCTTCCAATCAATAGGGAAGAAAGCTGCTGCACCGGTTTGTCTGGGTTCCCTCATACCAAAGGTCTTTCTCACATTTATTGATCCTTTTATATTTTCCAACTTGTTCAGGGTCAGCTGATGACCGGAGGGAACTGTCACATCTTTGAAAAGTGCTTGTAACTGTGAAAAGAGGTTTGTTGACTTCCTCACGTGATAAGTAGACATTGAAGAAATTGCATGTTGCTCATCTCTTAAGTCAGAGACCGGAATTGGATAGATACTGTGTTACGAGAAAATAAAATACAGCTGGGCCCCTTGAGACAGAAATGTAGTGATGAAATCGTGTCATATTATCACAGGGACGTAGTGACTGTTTTCTCAACTAACAAACAGATCCTAGGCAAACAGAATGTTTGTTCCAGGTAGTTCTGGTCAGTCTCCCAAGGCAGTGGATCTGCTTTGCAAATGAGAAAATGTGGACCTAAATATTCAAACAGGATGGGCTATTTCTCTTCCCCAGTTGAAAATGGGCACAGCAGAGCCTGTATAGTATTCAAATTAGTAGCAGCTCCTTCGCCTGCTTGTTAGCAGACAGAGCAGAATCTGTACTTTCTCCTGTATGGCTCTTGAAAGAAACTTGGTTGAACTCCTTTGCTTGGTGGAAAAAAAAGTGGGATGTTGGATCAAGTGCAACTGTAGCAAATACTGAACTTCCTGAAACTATTTAGAGTGTTCATGTGTTGATACTCGTTAGAAAAAACCAAAACTTGAAAAAAATCCTATGAGGATTAAGCTATAAGATTGTTTTCGGGGGGGGGGAAGGAAAACTAAATGGAAGATAGTTTTAGAGAAAGTAACTTTCATAGCACTTGGAGGTAACATAGCTGTCTGTAAACAGGATGTTTAAGGAAAAGATACTCGGTCTCTTTACGATTCTTTCTGTGGCCTTCTGACTGAAAAGTCTGACTGTGTGAACCCTGGTTATCTGTGTTACGGAAAACTGATGTGCTTTGCAAGCTGAGATTCTTCTGCAACAGAGCAAAGTAGGAGAGACATGGTCTTGTGGTTTGGGTTACTATCTTGTGACGTGCCAAAAGAGGTCAGAAACTGTTTTCAGAGACTCTGGTGTCAGGGCAGAGGTTTCTGGGGAGGCTGTAGCTCAGCCCATCAGCTCAGCTCACCCCGGGGGTGCGGGGCTGTGCGGAGGTGGCGGGAGGCGAGGGAGGGCGAGCGGCTCGGCTGGATGGGGCGAGGGGGCCGGGGCCGGGCCGGGCCGGGGCCGGGCGGCCCCGCGCCACCCCCCCGCGTCGGCGCGGTGGCGGGCGGCGAAGCCCGTCGCCTTCGCAGCCGCGGTGAAGTGCGCGGGTCTGGCCGCAGCGTCCGGCGTTGTTGGCCGGCGAGGGAAAAATCCTCGCCGGGCCGGGGCTGAGGGGCCGGGGCTGCGGGCGCGGCGGCCCTCCGGGCTCGTCAGTCAGGCGTCCGCCTGAGGCCGCGGGGCTTCCCGCCGCTCGGGAGCCGCGGCCGGGCCTGTCAGCGGCGCGGCCCCTGCCCGCGGCGGCGGAGAGGCGCTGGGGCGTCCCGGTCTCCGGCGCGGGCAGCGAGCGGGGGGGGGTGGCTCCGGGCAAAGGAGGTTTGCAAAGGCCGGCTGGGGACGAGCGTTGGCGCTCGGCAGACCCGCGGTGATGTGCTGCAGCCCGGCGGCACCGAGGTGGAGGGAGGTTCTCGGTGGAGGGAACGTGTTCCTGCGGCCGCAGGAACTTGTGGAGGTACCTGCCGGCAGCAGTTGAGGAAGCGGGTTTTTTTACTGTGGTTTTTTTTCCTGTCTCTTTTTTTCGCCTTCTTTCTGTGCTTTTCACCAGTGCCCGCGGCAATGACTTTTTTTGCCGCCACAGCGTTAAGGTTTTTGCTGGAAAACATGTATGTTCTACAAAGCAATATCTTGTGCCTTTCAATCTACAGAACTTGTGGACAAATGCGTAGGTCCACGCACGCGTTCATGTTGTGATGAAGAGCGATCAGAAATTGTGGGAACGCTTCTAGGACTCGATGACTTTGTCCGTATCCTTTGATGGAGGTGTTTAAGGCCGTCCAGTTTATGCTCCAGCTCAGTGATGTTACTGCTTTTGAGAGGTTTGAGTTCACCGGATAGGAGAGCCTTTTTTGTGTGGATCAGTTGTCTTGTTCTGATTTTTTTTATTTTACAGGTAAAATCACAGCTCAGCGTGAGATGGAAATAACTGGAAATAGTTTTATTTTTAAATTCGGGGCCTTATTTTCCTTGAAACTGGTTTTTCAGATACGGTGCTAGAAGACGTTACAGAATTGCAAGTGTTGTTTCTGCCTCCTGTTCCTCTTGAACGTTTGGTTTCCTGGGGAAAAATACTGTGTAAGCTCTGTAAGCAAAGAGGTTTTATGTTTTTGGAATATTTGCCAGCTGAAGGGTTTGTACCTTGGACTTACACTGTAGAGGATGATCTGTTCAGGACATCCATGTCATAGAGTAGCTGTTGCATGATTTATACTTGTAATCAGGTTCCTACTTGATAGCCTTAACTTTGCGTGGATTGTGTGTTGAACTTTGCAGTAGTTTGTTTGTTTTTACATTTCCTTAAGGTCTAGGCAAAGGCTTAGAGAGTTAGCAGACTTAAGGATAAGCATTTATTACTTTGTCCTGCCACGTTGCTATTTGAAACCTGTTCTGAGTGTTGGTGGTATTCAAGAAATTGCCGAGATTTCGAGGGTGAATCTGTATCTTTAGGTGTACTGAGCAGAAAAGTACAATGGATCTTTTTAGTTGCCAGATAGCTTGCTTTATCCAGGCGGTCAATTTGTCAAGATCAGGCTGCAGCGTGGCCAATTCATTTCTTAGTTCCAACAACTGCCATCTTAATGTAGAGATTTATTCTGTAATCAAAACTGGAACTGTTGTCCCTGGTTATGTGTGCTTACTTATTTGTTTTTAACGCTGCTTCAGTGAGACTCCGTCTGAGGGCAGAAGAATCACAAAGCTAGACCAGATTTTGCTAAATGGAAATAACATAACACTGGTAAGTCGTCCTTGTTAAAATGCTGCATGCATTTATTTTCTGTACCTGTAAATCAATCAGTCACTGAGCTCAGCTACTTTAAGCTGAGCTTTCCAGACAATTCCACTACACAAGGTAATTTCAAGTAGCTTCTGGGGCATATGTGTGTATGAAGGACGCTGGAAAAGTGATCTTGCTGTCTTAGTACACGTTACAGTTTAAAAAAAAAAAAAAAAAAAAAAAAAAAAAAAAAAAAAAAGAGCATGTCCCTAACTTTATTTGGTGAATGTTTTTCTGGTCTTCAGGTGCGCCAGGGAATCACTGGCTTTGTTAAGCGCTCCGTAAGCTGGTTCATACAGTGGCTTTTAACTCATGAGTGTTTGCCTGCATAAGCGTGTAGGTGGAATGCATCTACGTTTTATCCATTATTGTATGTATAGATGTGTTTGCAGCGGTTTGGATGTTTACAAGCTTGTCAAGTCATTTGGCAGTTATGATTACCATGTGATGCCCAGAGAGCTGTACCTTTACGTGCTCTGAAAAAAACCTGGAGGTCTGTTGGCTTATACCAAATCAGAAGCACTATGATTTTTAGTTTATTATCTGCTGGTGTAGGTAGGTCAGTACTGCAACAGTAATTAAATACTGTGATTATGCATCCCTAAGCTGAATTCTGCGACTTCCTAAATACCACAAGAGCAGACCTAGAATAGTTTGTTGTTTGTCGGCATAGATGGCTACAAAGTCAGGACTTCCTACGTAAAAGCATTCCTAATTTTGTGGGAAGAGGAGAGGATGACCAACTCGAGTCGAAATGAGCTCTGTGTGAACGAGGAACAATCTCCATTTTGCTGTCTTACCCAGCTTGCACCTCCTCACTGTGTGTCTGAGCAAGTGCCATCTTGCCTTAATTTCTAAGCCTCTTTCTGCTTTGGTTATTGTTCTGCCTCCTTAAAGGATAGCGCATGTTCTGACTTCTTGTGTGGGGTAAAATTACTACCCTCCGGTTAAGCTGGTGGTATACTGCCCTGGAAGCAGAAGCTGGTGATGCTTAGAGTGCAAATTTTCAGCGAGACGTAGATACATTTCTGTATCGGATCTTGTGCCTCTCTTGCGGACACGTCTTCCCACGTCAGGAAGACTATGCTTTAGACTTTTTCTTACTTCGGTCCTGAAAGCAGCAAAGTTCTTCCTCTTTAGAAGTGCTCAGCTAATTATTAAGAACGTATCAGTAAAAGCAATGGTTATCCTCTTCTTTTATCCCTTATTCAGGAAAGGTGCATCACTAATGATGATGCTGGTTTTGTAAGTTGAAACCGTTACTTTCCTGTAAAGACACACTAATTTGTTCTGAATAAAAGCCTTTCTTTTTGTTCTCTTTGTGCTCAGTTACGTAAGTGCACGAGGGAGTTAGTTTTCCAACGGGTTGATGGAGTGGAAAAAGAGTAGTTACGTTCCAGTTGCTGTCGGTCTTCAGTTTTTCTACATCTGTTGCATTTGTTTATGGCCCAAGTCTATATAAAACCCAAATCGTGGGCCAAGAGATTGCTATTCTTTGCACTACAGGCAGATACTAAGCTGGATCATTTGTTTAAACCCTGCTTCAGGCTGTGTCGCCAGAAACCGTGTGGTAGAGTGCTGCAGAATTCTGAAAGCTCTTCAGAGTGGATGCATCTGTTTGATGCTCAGCAGCCGTTGGTTCTGCTGGCCTTGAGGTTCAGCCCTCTTGGACTTGTTTTGCTTGGCAGATGTACTCTCTTGTAGTAAAGGCATTGTAGTGGTATTTTGCGAGTGAGGACAGACAGACCAGACATCGTTCATGTCCAGGGAGCCGGGGCGGGAAGGTTGGTGTTCAAGCTTCTCATTCCTGTCAGCGGTGACTCCGCTTGCACCACTAAGTGGTGCTGTGTACATACGCTTTATTAAATCGGCAGCTGCCTGGGCCTGCCTGCTTGTGTAGTTCGGAGTGGTCCTTTTAGAGAAAATGTTCTTTTGGCTGCATTTGTTCTCCTGTGATACAAAAACTTGACAGCTGTTGGGGGCAACTACTACTTTAGGAGAATTTCTATAAAGTAAGAAATTGCTGGTTTTATTTTGTCACGGTGGGCACAAAATTAACTGATTCAAAATCACGTCCACTGCAGCTTATGCTTCCGTAACACACCACTCAACTGATTTCTATGCGTAAATGTCTTCGGAGAGGAATCACAGGTGCCTGCTGTGACTATAGGGACAAGCAGTATGGGCTCACAGGAACAGAACATGCTTTGCCTTCCCATCACCAGAAGAAAGACAGAAAGAAAGAAAGAAAGAGGTGAAGAAGGGTGCTCAGGAGCAAGAGGCTGCAAGGAAGTTGCTGTACATGATCCTTTTGCCTTGCTTTATCTGACAGAAAAGCTGCCTTCTGCTAGTTGGGTCTTGGCTTGAAAGACAAGGGGAGAGAGACTCCCGCCCCTCTCCCAGGGAGTGTGCTACTTTTGACTGGCTTGTTCTGACTATGTGATCTGCAATTACAATATTGAGATTGCATGGTGACAGTCTATACCACTGACTCCCTGAGTGGTTTTTCATT
This sequence comes from Astur gentilis, assembly GCF_929443795.1. NCBI lineage: Eukaryota > Metazoa > Chordata > Aves > Accipitriformes > Accipitridae > Astur > Astur gentilis. The sequence goes on from NW_026061051.1 coordinate 414,776, forward strand.
TCTGTCCCCGCTTCCTTCTCCAGCTTTTTTCAATATATCAATTTAAAAAAAAAAAAAAATTAATAAAAATTTAACCTTACATGAACATCATGCGTTGGCTTTGGCCCCAAACACTTTATTTCCTAGAAATAAGTTGAGTCTTTTCATCAGAATATGTAAAAGATTTCTAGCCACTGTAGTACTATTGTATTGTTTGTTTTTTTAAATAAGATTCTGTCCAGGTTCCAGCATGTGCACTAAATTTCTACTGCAGTAGAAGAGAGTCTTAAGCTGAAGAGAGATTTCATGCTTGGGAGAGAAAAAGGGCAGATCTTGACTCAAAAGTAACTTTTCCAAGGGAAAGGTAAACTCTTTTGTTTCTTTGGGGATTTTTATTCTGATAGCACAAGCATCTTGTTCTCTCAGGATTTTGTTATCTCTGGGAAAAAAACCCTTGGTGTTGTGTCACTTCCTCCTTCCCTGGTTGTGTTTTTTCCACTCCTTTTCAGAGGAAGTGCTAATACTGTTATAATTTAGGAAGACATTTTAACTTGTGACTCGGAGGTCTGCAGACTTCACTGTAAAGACAGTTTCTGTGCATCCAAATGCTGTTAATCCCTTCAAATACGAAATGAAAGATGTGTAACTTGGAGCTGAGACTGAGTCAGAGTATTCCAGATGGGTCTGGTTTACTTTGCATTCAGTGTTCTGTAGCCTGTTGCTTTGGAAGGTGCAGGTAATAAGCTTTTCAATTGAATAAATGAGCGGTAGTGGTTTTTTGTTTTCCTCCCCTAGAAATGTAGTGCTTGATCAGACTGCACTGACCTGTAGAAGTTGTGGGCACTGTGGTGTTCTCCAGAATGCTACTTGGGCTGCCACTACAAGTAGGCCATTTAAAATAATAACCTTAGACTTTAAAAATACATAAAAACTTCATGATGCTTAAAGTATAGAGCAGAGTAGTCATCAGGTTAAAATAACTTCATGCTTATGACATGCACAGTGATGGTTCCTTTCAGGTTTTTTGGTTGTTGTTGGTTGTTTTTTCTTCTTTAAGATGGCACTGGTTGCAGTGATCTTCAGTTTTACGGCACAGCTAACTGTCTTAGTATAGATATGGTTCCTTTCTGCCTACTATTTCCGTTTACTGGCAGACATAGTTAAGATAGCTCTTTGGAGTTGTGGAGTGCGCGTGTGTATATAGATATATGTGTGTGTGTGTGTGAATGTGTATGAAAATAATAAGACCTAAAGTCCCCTCCCCACATCATTAGCTTTCGCTGCCCTGTATTTCAGTGTTACCAAGATTTTAAAGTGACCCAAGTATTGCTGTTGCAAATGTTTCCATGTTTGTCTAACTATTGTGATGACATAAAAAAAAATAAAATCAAAACACTAAATGTTTTATTACTTGCCCTATAAGTATATAGGCGTTCCCTGTCTAATATCTATTTCTTTTTTCAGGATTCACTGTATTTATTTTTTTTTACCCTATGAAACGGAAAGAGATTTCTGGCTTACTGTTGGCTTTTGATAGACGTTTTATCCTTGGGGAATTGCCCACCAATTACTTCATAGAGTTTGGAATTTAACTGAAGGACATTTTGCATGCCCGTGTTCAAATAGCGATGCTAACAGGCCACCATACGGTTCATGTTGATAGCCTTATGGATACTTAAAGGTAGGCAATAGTCTTATTTTTTAATAATGCTTAACCTTTTTCTCTTTGGCATGAACAAGCAAGTCTGCCTGGTTTTGTAGGACTTGCAGCTTTTCCTTAACATCAGACTTTAAAAAGGGGAGAACCAGTAGTATCAGGTACGCAGTTAGGATGGCGATTTTTAAAATACTAAGCTGCGTAACAGTCTCGGGAAGAACATGCGTGACTGGGCGTGAGAGTCTGTGGTACAGCATTACTAACCTTTGCTAAAAAAAGTTTTGAAGAATGAAGCATTTGCTTTATGAACGGTACTTGAGGACGAATTCTGATGCTGCTGCTAAAGTTTATTGAAAAATAGGCACTGATTTCAGTGATGATGCAGGTGTGGTTTCTGTTCATGCCTTAAATCTGAAAAGAAGAGAAGAGAAACCTGCATTTGAAGGAGGGTTTTGTATGAAGGGTAATCAAACCAGTAACCTACTTTAAGAACGACTTTAAAATATTTGGAGCATCGGTTAAAGGCAAATAAGTAAAGTTTATCATATCCTCCTACATAAGCTGTGACTATTGAATACAGTCAGCAGTCCGCCTCAGAACTTGTTGGTGTGCAACTGCAACGTGTTAAGTTGTAAGACTTCACAGCCACGAGCTGATGGGCCACAGTTCTCTCCCGAGCATGAAGCGCTGTAAGTTTTAGTTTCTTGCACAGCAGTGACTCTTTTCAACATTAGTAACTATACAACAGGGTAAAAGGCAAATTTAGTGAAGAATAATGTGTCGTTCTCAGAGCAGCTGTTTGTATTTCACCATGATGCAGATGCTTTCTATAGGAGTTGTGTTGGCACATGTCTTAGAATTTGGTTAATCCTCTCCTGAACTCATTTAAACTTTTGGCTTCAACTGCATCACTGGCAATATGTTTCAGAATAGAATAATTATTTCCTTTAAAAAAAAACGGGGGTGGGGGGATAAGAAGAAGGGGTGGAGGAAGCGGGGATAAAAAAATCTGTTGTCTGCCAGTGCTGTGGGCTGCTCACTCATTTTTCTGTAGAACTTCTGGGGGTTTTTTGTTGTTCTTCTTCTACCTTAATGCTAATAGGCATTTCTACCTTTTCTACCTTGTTTTTCTACCTAATGCTAATAGGCATTAGCCTATCCTCTGCACCTTTGGTCATTTCCTGAAGTTTGTCTGTAGTTTCCTACATTAGTAGGTAAATGTATCTATTTTACTTTACAGAGTTTTGATAGTTTTTTAAATTATACAAGAAATTTAAGTCTTGGAACAAATGTCTTTGCTTATTGATTTTTGTGAGTAGCTGCAAAAATCTTATGTATTAGTTGCCCCTTTTAAAATTAAAATAAAAATGAATGCTATGCAAGAAATAGGTTGCAAGTAACTGTTAGGGTCTTACTACTGCTCGCTGTTGAGAGATCGTGGGAAGTGCAGAGAATTTGTGTTTAAAAGTTACGGGCATTTTTCAAGATAGTTTTCCAGGTCTGAGGCGTGCTGAAATATCTCTTTTCTATGATAGTGTGTTTAGTTTCATTGACTTCAGCGGAACACACAGAATACATTGACTTAAACTAGCTGAGAATCTGATGATAAGGTTTTATACGCTACCTAACATAGTGTTGTGATGACCTGTCCTCCGAACTCAAAAATATGTTTGATGATCTTAACAGGAGGCCGGATCTTTGATCTGGAAATTATGCTGGTAGCGACGTTACAGAATCCAGGCTTGTAACTTCACTGGTTTCTTGCAGCCCCTCAAGTTCATGAAGGACAATAAAGACCCATTCTTTCTTGTTCTTGTGCTATAATCAGTGATGGAAGTATGACATTGTCAGTTGTAAGAAGTGGCTTAACTGCTGTTGGAGTCTGCTTTTATGCCTGAAAAACCTGTTGATTTGCATGGGTTTGCACAGCTTATGCTAATGATGTGGCTGGAATGAGACAGGATCTTGTGTAGTCTGCAAGGGCTGTATATGGTCCTGGTTTATAGCTGGGTGGGAGGGATTGGTTCAAGTTACTTCTGATTTGCCCTATTTAATATCTTTGTTTCCTAAGGGCAACTGGCAACAGACAATGCGTATGGGTTTCAAGGCCCTGTGGAACAGAGAAGGTAGTTTGCCAGTGTTCTTACTGCTGTTGCAGACGTCGTTTCAGTGGATTGAAAGTGGCACATTCCAAGTACCTTTTCCTACCATTGCTGCGTTTTGTTTTTTTTTAAATCCAGAAGAATGTTTCTGTACTTCCCTTCCCTTCCCTATAGGTGCATGTTGATTTACATTGCATGCTATTGCAGCGTTCTTAGTCTACCAGTTACAGATTACTCCTTTCAGTTCTTGTGCATTTCTGAATGTGTATCTACCTATACACCTACTAAACTCACATTTATTCAGACATGATATGCGGCTGCGTGGTCCTTTGTTACCGGCTGGGCTGAAACCACGACACACTTGTATGCAGCTTTTTTTTTCCCCTTTTCTTTTTTTCAGGTCAGTAATTTTGTTTCGAGTGTTCTGTTTCTCGAAATGAGCATTCAGTGATGGAGTTAAGTATTCTTTATTGCAGCGCTGGAAGAACGGAGGATCGCTCCTCCAAATGTGCTTTCTGGCTGGGACTAATTGTATAGGTTAAATACCTGCCTTACATACATATTCATAAAATTTCTGAGAAATAATATACATATTCATTGATTTTCCGAGAAGTCATTAGCATATGTAAATGTCCTTTATGCATGCGTGTTGAAGGTCTTCGGTGGTCTTCTGGAGTCCTCTGGTGGTCTTCCATAGTCTTCCTCACTTGTCCGCTGTTTGAACTTTGTTGTACGAGTTTGCGCAGTACGATCCCCTTCTGGGCCCCACAAACAACTTCTCTGCTTATCACCTAGCTTTTGGCTCAGTCACCACAAGAGACAGAACATATTTTCTTATCAAACAGAATACCTCCTCAAAGAGGGCATGTTATTTTGTCTTATATTACAGACACAGGAATCTTGTGCTTTATGTCCTTGGCTTGTCTATGTAAATCAACTTACAGAGGCAGTTGTTAACCTTCTAACAAATTCCTGAGTCTTTTATTTAGCAATACACTGAGTCTAAACATACGTTCTATTTCTACATCTACTAGGCCTAGTGTCAGGTTCTGCATCAGTTCAGGGGTAGAAAGATGGTTTAATAGTATGCATTGTTTGGGGGTTTTTTTGTTGTTTGGTTTTTTTTTTTATTGTTCATGCATTGTGTTTTCCTGCAATTCCCAACTTTATTGAAGAAGGAACGTTGGGTTTTTAACAGTTCTGCTGTGTAAGTTGTTATGTCTCTTAACGGGACTGATGGTGACATTGTTTAGCAGGGGTTAGGGTGAGCATCTTGTATGTATTTGTATATGGAGTTTTAGTACTACTGATGAAAGCAGAAGGGCCGTGAGGCACAGTGCCCTTCAGGGTTTGGGGTGCCTTTCCTCATTGCCCACAGAATGCCACGTTGTCCTTAGAATCTTTGCAGCTGGTGGCAGGCCCCTCGTAGATTACAAGGCTTGGGACTTGACTTTCTTTTGTGGGCATGTAGCAGAGCTCAGAGTCTCTGGGGAGCTGTAGGTTAGGGGGTGCCCCCAGAATTTGGGATGTTGCTCAGAAGAGCGGCTCTTGAGGAGTAGCCACTGAAGGGGGTTCAGGAGTGCAGATTGAGGGCAGGAGGTGTCAGGAAGCAGTGGGGTTCCTTTCCTGACAGTTGAGGAGAAGAAAAGGGGTTTCTTAAGTTTTGGGACTGCTGGGGAAAGGGAGGAGGGTTCACCAGCCCTTCTCAGAGGAGTTTTGCAGTTGGATTTGAATGTCATAGAATCGTAGAATGGTTTGGGTTGGAAGGCACCATAAAGATCCTCTAGTTCCAACCCTCCCCCATGGACGCCGTCCGCAAGACCAGGTTGCTGAAAGCCCCATCTGACTTGGCCTTGAATGCTTCCAGGGAGGGAGCATCCGCAGGTTCTCTGGGCAACGCGTTCCAGTGCCTCGCCACCCCTAGTGAGAAACGTCTTCCTAACGCCTAAACTAAATGTACCCTCCTTAGGACTAAAGCCGTTACCGCCTTGTCCTATGGCTGTACTCCCTTGTAAAAAGTCCCTCTGCAGGTTTCTTATAGGCACCCTTTACGTACCGTGAAGTCTGCTATAAGGTCTCCCGAAAAGCTGCATGCCGGTGAGCGGTCCGAGAAGGTGAGGCGGTCGTCGGCCGGGTCGGTGTTGAATAGCAAAGTATTATGGGGCTGCTCGGTTCAGCCTTTACCTTCTGTTGTGGAGGTGCTGTGTGGGCTATCTTTGAATTGGATGAGCGTTTCAGGTGAGCTGTGGATTAGCGAGGAGGAGCGTGGGGCCGATGGCTTCTCACGAGTGCCACGCTAACGTGGTTTCTCTCGGTACCTTAGATACCACGAGTGATGATGGCTGCAGGGTCTGAGTCTGGAATGAGCGGGGAAGTGAACACGGTGGCACTTGTGAGGAGGGGGGAGTTGGGGAAGTAGTTGGCGTTGGCCAGCGGGATGCTTACTCCCTTTTCTGATTTGTTTGTGTTTGTTTTTTTCATTGCAGATGTTGAAGAGCAATGTTCCCCTTGAGGAACATCCCAGTTAGCCCGTGTGGTTTTGTGGAGGATGGATTTGGACCCTCAGCCCTCTGAAAGCTAAGTTGAGGGACCAGGCTGAGAGGAAGGGACAAAGCTGGGAATAGCAGGGAGGAGTTTTAAAGTTAGCGCAGGAGAGAGGGCTGTCCCAAAGCAGTCGCCTTTGCGCAGGAGAAGTGAGCGGGTTGCTTTTCAGCACGAGACCCGTGTGTGCCGGGCAGGGCAGTTCCAGCCCGTGTCCGCGGTGGCGTGTAGTTTGTGTAGTCTGTCTTGTGCGCTTAGACCTTCCTCGGGTCTCGATGTCCTTGTCGCGCTTTGCGCCAGAGGAGCGAGGCATGCGCTTCGGGTGCTGTCCCTAGGGTTTTGAATGTTCTTACTCATTGGCCCGGTGCCAATCGGGTGCTTCTTTTCTTGCGCTCGGAGCTCTAAAGCATGGATCGGTCTTGGCGGGTTCCGGTCAGTGCTCTATGGCAGCATTTTTTCAGCCTGCATCGGCAGCTCTGCTCTCTAGCCGTCCGTTTTCTCGGAGTGGGACTTCTTCCCCGCATCCTGACATCCTTAGGTCTCGATGCCAGGCTTCTGGCGCATCTGTCGTCTGGGTTTTGACAGTGCTGTCTTGTAATGGGCCGCTCCGTTTGACTCCTCTGGGTCTGCTGTGGAGCCTCCTGGCCTCGCGGTTGCGGCCCCGTAGGTCATCTTGCCCGACGGCGCCTCCCGTCCGGGGGTCATTCTTCTTGCTGAGAGTTTTCTCTCTCGTTGAATCACCTCGTTGGTGGCGTTCCACGTGGTGACGTTCTGCACACGGTGTGCTTGGCTTGGAGCTGCTCTGCCTGGGAGGGTGTGGAGTCAGGGGTAGGTGGAACAGCGATAAGAGTCTACGGGTGAAACGTTGATGTGCCTAGACCGTTTAGGCGAGGGTTGTACAGTCATCTTGGCTCGAGTAGCCATCAGCGGCCTGCGCGGACAGCCATGCCGATAGTGTTTCACGGAGACAATTGAAGCCGTGTGGCAGGGGTTGTTGAGGGGCAGTGAAGCGGATTTGAGTCTCTAAGGTGTTAAGACTTGCACGTGATGGGCTCCAAGTTTGGCCCTGGGTTTTTTTGGTTGGTGGGGTGTAGGGTTTAGGGTTACTCCGTGCGGGGCCCGGATGATAGAACACCAGTATGATGATCAAAGTCGCCCCTTTATTGAGCTTAGCTGATCATTCTTACACAATTCTCTAAGTTGTTTAGAAGCTTTGATTGGCTGCTGCACGCAAGCATGTGGTGTCCACGCGCACAAGCGTAAGCGGTGATTGGTTACATCGATACTGTCCACGCGTAGAAACATAAGATACAGTTAGTTATACTCGCTCTGTACACGTGCATACACACAGGATATAATTGGCTATGTTAGAGCATGCAAAACTTGTCTTAGTCCAACTGGTCGAGATAAGCCCCTGAATTGAGGTCGGTTGTGCCAAGTTCCCTTTATTGTGGAATGTGCACCTGTGTTTTTCTAATTGGGATCTTTCTTCTTCTATCTTCTTGTTTGTTCTGTTCAGAGCCTTCAAAGGTGTCTGGAACTCTCTCGCGACCATGAGCTACTTTCAGGGCCAGTAACTAAGTTCCATATAATTGAACCCTACAGTGGGCAGGGGGGTGTGTGTGTTGGGTTTTTTTGTTGTTTTTTTGTTTGTTTTTTGGTTGTGTGTTGTTTTTTGTTGTTGTTGTTTTTAAAATGACAGGCTGTAGCTGCATTCCAGATGGTCTTTGTAGATGGAATCAAGACCTTTGGAGTTGTGAAGCTCTTGCTCTGCATCCAGGTGACTCATTCAATATGTTTTGGGTTTTTTTTTTTCAGATGTGGAGGGACAGGATGTGTCCCACAGAGCGATGGGGGAAGGCAGCAGAGCACTGTAAGGAGTTGAGTCCGTGAGTGGACTCTGAAGGAAGATGCATCCGGTGGCTCTATGAGACTGCTTTGCTTTGCTGTGTTTTGCAGTTTTCTTGCATTGTATTGGTCTGTATTTGCCTTTGCCCTGTGGTGTTTTGTTGTGTATTTGTATCGACTGTCATGTGAGACTGTCTCGCATTGCCTGGCCCTGCATTGTGTTTTATATTGCAGTGCTCTGTACTTGTATGGATTGCCACCTGAGACTGCCTTGCCTTCTATGGTTCTGTATTGGTTTTGTATTGTTTTGGTCTGTACTTGTATTGACTGTCACGTGAGAGTCTCTTGCATTGGCCCTGTTCTGTTTTGTCTGGTATGGCAAGGCTCTGAGTTGTTTTGCCTTGACTGAGGTAAGAGTACTGCCTTGTATGGCATTACATTTGCATGTGAATTACATGGCTCTATGTTTGTGTGTGTCTTGTATGGCATTGTAGAGGCAGCGTAGAAGGTTTAATGACTTCGGGCTCTTTGCATGCAGAGTTGAGGGGATCGCAATTGGACTGTGAACTAGCATTGAGTAAGGCAGGAACTGGGCAATGGTGTTCATCTTGTTTATGCAGATGCTTTGTGGCAAGTCTCTAGAAATGGTCAAGGCCTTGAGGTCTAAGTAGCAGCGTGATGGGTCTTGGAGCGATCGGTAACTTTGGGACAGCTCTGTGTTTGTGATGCTGTGGTTTTTTCAAGTGTCATGGAGGACACTGGCTGTGAGGATGTGTTATTTTTGGAATAGGTGGGAAGCAGGGTAGGGGAGTGGTGGAGGACTTCTCTCTCGAGGATGAAGTGTCTGTTGACAAGCTTTGTGTGTTGTTTTTGCAGGTGATGACAGGGCACGAGAGGTTCTTGAAAGAACCTTGCGTTTAGGTGACATGGCGCTACGGAGGTTGGACTGTGACACGTGGCACTGTGAAAGCTAATTATCGGGTTGAAAATGCACGGATGGTGGAGATGATGGTGCGTGTTGAAATGTTGGTGTAACGGAAGGGCAGTTTGTGGGGAGGTTGGTTGGAAGGAGGTTGGGCTGGGGCCTGGGTTTTTGCAGGTAGGGTGCTTTTTTGAGGCCCCTGCTGCTGCAGACGGGGTGACGGCCTCTTGAGGCCTGTGGACGGTATGATGGATGAGTTGAGAGTGAGGGCTGGCGTGCATGTGATCTGAACGAGTGGTGTGTTGTGAATGTCTCTAACCTTGTAGGGTTCTGTGGTTAAGCCTTTTTGGTTTTTTTTTCCTTTCAGGTTGGATGTAGAGTTGAGATGTTTTTCAGGGAATTAGGAAAAAAACCCCAAACTTAGAATAAAAAACCCCAGCTGGGATATGGGTTGGTTTTTGGTGTGTCCTCCCCTGCCCCATTTATTTTTTCTTTTCCCTGGTCCCAGCTGCTCCATGAGGCAATGTTGATCGCCAATGTTTGGACTGGGGTCTGCCTCGGGCCTGGGTTTTCAAAGGCAGGGCGATTTTTTTGTTTGTTTTTTTTTTTTTTTTTTTTTCCAAGGCTCCCGGGAACGGTGTTCCTGTGGAGCGCTCCCCTGGAACCTGGTAATTGCCAGTCAGCACAGAGAGATATGTTGTTTGGTGGATGGTCTTTGGAAGACAGTTGAGGATTTTGTGGGGGGAGTTGGACTAGATGGCCAGCATGGAGTAGGCCAGGGTTGTGAAGTGCGTGAGTGTAACTGTATTTGTCTGTGGTGGGTTTGTAAAATATTTGGTTGCTCTTTGTAGCTTGTGATGTAATGATATTTTTCAATTTCTGGTTTTGTGTCGAGGTGTGGAAGTGGACGGTCTGTCAAGATGATTGGAGGTCACTCGTTTGGTGCCCGGGAACAGGGATCATGGCGGTAATGTCACCTCAGGGAGTAAAACTTCTGGATGTGCAGCGATGTATGTAATGGGAGCGAGGAATGTGGAAAAGACCACTCCGTAGAGCATTGCAGGTACTAAAGAGTGGCATTTCTTCTTCAGGTAATGCTAAATTTTTGGAGTTTACATGTATTTGTAAAAATAGTGATTAAAAGAGGACTAAATCTAATAGTGTCAAATATTTGACGAGTGAGGCCATAAGTCTTTTCTATATATTGTAGAAAAAGTACATTGTAGAATTGGATTGAAATACTGACATAGCTGAATCTATGTGGAATGAGTAATGGACCAAATGAAGCACTGAAAATAAAATGTAAAAAAGACAGGTAATTATGTGTCCTTGTGGGAATTACAGTACTAATGGCAATCACAAAGGGAAGCGTAGAGGGAAGCATGGGCGTTTAGTGCCCATAGGTAAACTTAGCTGTTGAAGTAAGTGAAAGTGTCTGTTGGAATTAGGCATCCAAGGGCGAGTTGTAGATACCTTGAGGTAAATGTAGCTGCTGCTGGGTTAATGGAAAGGGGGTGCATTCCTTCCTCTAGTGATTGCAGAACTTTGAAATTGGAGCTGTAGGTAGAGAACCGTGAAATGGGCTCGGGCGTGGTGCGGCGCCGAAATGGGCTCGGGCGCATGTGTTACTTTTCTTAAAGGGGCTGAGGTACTGTGTAACTCTGAAATGGGCTTGATGAGTGGATAACATGTGTGTAATATGTGAGGGGTTTTTTTATTCTGTTGTCCTTCTCTTTCCCTGACCCTTTGTGGTGCTCTCTACTCTTTTCATTCATGTCTTCTCTCTCTCTCCAACCTCCTGTGCTTTTCATAGTCTCTCTCTATCTCTTGTCATTATTATCATCTGACGCTCTGTGTTACTTTCTGTCCCATCGTATCATGTTGTATTTTTCTCCTGCTTTTTTCTTCATCTGTCCAGATCCCTGTCCCTTGTTTCTTCTATTGCTGTCCCTCTGCCTTGCTTCCTCTTGCCATCTTTTCTGTATTTCTCTCTGTTCCCTTCCCTCTTCCATCCTTTCTAACTGTATCCCCCTCTCCAGCTAGCTGTCCCTTCTCTTTTCTCTCTTCCTCCATGTCTCTCTCACAGCCTATCAATGACAGTTGTTTTTTCCTCCAGTGCTGTCCTGCTCTGTCCCTTGTTTCTCACTCTCGTTCTGTCATGCTCCCTGTGTCTTTTTGGAACTCCTCCATCTCTGTCCTGTAGCCTATCACTATTTTTTTCTTCTGCCATCCCTTTGTCCTTCTTCCAGTCTTTGTGTCTCTCTCCCTTTGTTCTCCCTCCCTTCTTTTTTTTCCTTTCTTGCTACATCTCTGTTCTGTACCACAAAAGCACGGAGGGTGTTTAGTAACAGAGAAGAAGGATATAGGCAAGGACAAAGGAAATTAATGGCTGTTATTCGGGAAGAAAGGGGAAGAGGGCCTAGACGAGACTTGCCCCGACTGGGCAAGGATCAATGCGCTTTGTGTAAGAAATTCAGTCATTGGTAGAGGGAATGCCCAGGGAACAAGGAGCATCAGAGGGCTCAAACAGGAGGAACAGTAGCCTCTGTGAAGGGAGACTGACGAGAACCTGGGGAATCTACCCTAGCGGATCCACTGGTTATAATTAAGCTAGGGAAAACAGAACAAGAGGTAGAATTTTTGGTAGATACAGGAGCAACATACTCGGTTTTGAATCAGGCTTCGATGCCCCGGGGAATGATTATGTCACGGTGAAAGGAGCGACTGGCCAAAGTGAAAAGGCATAGTTTTGTAAACCTTTAGAATATAAATTAGGAAAACAGTGGGGCATTCATAAATTTTTATATATGCCGAACTCCCCAAAGGCCCTTTTGGGAAGGGACTTGTTGGAACCATTGGGAGCAAAAATTGTATTCAAGAAGGGAGAAATTACTCTGGAGGTAAAAGATCAGCAAAATATTCAAATATTGAGCCTAACCTTAACCAGTCTCCCCCTAGAAGGAATCATTAATGAGGACATCTTAAAGCAAGTGTACCCGGGGGTATGGGCTACCGATGCACCTGGAAGAGCGAAAAGTGCTCCACCTGTTGAAGTTAGGATCAAGGAAGGCCAAAAGCTGGTAAGAATTAAACAATATCCCCTAAAGAAGAAAGACAGAGAAGGAATCCGGCCGGTGATAGAAAAATTTTTGCGGTTGGGACTATTAAAAGAGTGTGAGTCTGAATTCAATCCCCCTATATTACCTGTTCGGAAGCCCGATGGGTCATATTGGGTGGTCCAAGACTTATGGGCGGTGAATAAGATAACTGAAGATCTTTACCCGGTAGCGGCGAACCCATAGACCCTGTTTACCGTACTAACACCTGAATTGACTTGGTTTAGTGTTTTAGATTTGAAGGATGCTTTCGTTTGCCTCCCTCTCCATGAAGCCAGGCAAAACTTACTCACATTTGAATGGGAAAAGCCCAAGAGCGGTCGAAAGACCCAGCTCACTTGGACGGCCTTGCCACAAGGATTTAAGAATAGGCCTACCGTTTTTGGCAATCGGTTTGCGAAAGACTTGGAATCCTGGGAAACCCCGTCTGAGGAGGGGAAGCTGTTGCAGTATGTGGATGATATCCCGATCGCCACCAAAACAGAGAAAGATTGTACGACGTGGGCGGCGAGTCTGTTGAATTTCCTGGGACTTCAGGGGTACGGGGTATCCAAGAAAAAGGCACAGGTAATGCAAGGCAAAGTGAATTATTTGGGCTATGAAATTAGTGCGGGACAAAGACCTTTGGGACAGGCCTGTAAAGAGGCAATATGTCAAACTGGGAGACCTCAGACAGTAGAAGAGTTATGGACTTTTCTGGGAATGACAGGGTGGTGCCGATTGTGGATCTATAATTACGGATTGCTTGTTAAACCACTGTATGCGTTGACAGCCACTAAGCAGAAACACCTTGAGTGGAATAAGGAGACCGAACGAGCCTTTGAGCTACCGAAAAAGGCTTTGATGTCGGCCCTGGCCTTAGGACTCCCAGATGCGAGTAAGCTGTTTCTTCTTTACTCCCATGAGAAGCAGGGCATTGCTCTGGGAATATTAGCACAAAACCTGGGCCCGTATCTATGGGCAGTTGCCTACCTCTCTAAGCAGTTAGACACGACTGCAAAAGGTTGGCCTGGATGCCTGCGGGCGGTTGCGGCTGTGATACTAAATACACAGGAAGCCTGAAAGTTTACTCTGGGCCAGAAGATGACTGTTCTGGTGTCTCACGCAGTATCAGCAGTACCGGAAGCAAAAGGCGGACACTGGCTCTCTCCACAAAGATTCCTGAGATATCAAGCTATATTGGTAGCGCGGGATGACGTGGAGATTGTAGTCGCTAACATTGTCAACCCAGCTTCTTTTCTCAGCAGGAACACAGGAGAACCGGTACATCGTGACCGTTTGGAAACCATCGAAGCAACGTACGCCAGTTGCCCAGACGTGAAAGACGGCCCCATGGAAAACGGGGAAACTCGCTTCACAGACGGAAGCAGTTACGTCCTAAACAGTAATCGACACGCGGGATACGCCGTCACTGCCAGCCAAGAGGTAATAGAATCGGGGGCTTTGCCCAGGAACACCTCCGCACAGAAGGCAGAAATAATTGCTCTAACCCGCGCCCTGGAATTGGCCCAGGGCAAAGTTGTGAACATTTATACAGACTCAAAATATGCCTTTGGAGTTGTACACGCACGTGGAGCAATTTGGAAGGAGAGAGGACTAGTGAGTTCTCAAGGGAAAAATATCAAACACGCAGAAGAAATTCTGAAGTTACTGGAAGCTGTCCAGCTCCCTAAGAAAGTAGCAATTATGCATATTAAGGCACACCAGAAAGCGAGCTCAGATTTGGAAAAAGGGAACGAGCTGGCGGACAGAGAGGCAAAACAAGTGGCCAAAACACAGGTAAAAACAGAAGGGGCCTTAATTCCTGATAGGTGGATTTCCCTAGAAGGTAAGCCAGAATACACTAAGGAAGATCAAAAGCTCATTACAGGTTTAGAAGGGTCATATAATGAAGAGGGGTGGGCTCATACCCCACAGGGAAAGCTAATCGTTCCCTCTTGCTTATTATGGCATTTGATAGGGGAGGAACATAGGAAAAGACATTGGGGAACAGAAGCCCTGTATAATCATCTGATAGGAGAAATTGTGGCTAGGAATTTATACGCCACGGTGAGGCAGTGTGATCGCACAACAGTGTGATCTTTGCCTCCAGACTAATCCTAAGAGCACCCCCAAGCTGGAAATGGGCCAGACTGGAAAAGGCAATGGGCCTGGACAACAATGGCAAATTGCTAATGTTTATTCATTACTAAAACACACCCACTTGTGATTTGCAGCTATGCGTGTTCCGTAGCTTTCTCATGGGAACTTCTTCAAAAGTTACTTATGAAGTTATGCCAAGGTCACACTGTCCCTGTTTTTCTCCTGATATCAGCAAAGCCAGCTATTTTCGGCCAAGGCCTAGTCTTGCTGCTCAAACTGACATTCTTTCACACAGAACTCTGCTCGCACAGCTTTTCTATAGACCCATGTCCTTTTTCATGAAGCCAATTCCCAACAATTCCCCCTTTTTCTTTTTGTGTGAGTAGAGCTTGGTGTGTCAGCTTTGAGACTCCTTTTATCATGCACCCATACGGAATTCTAACTATTACACAGATTAATATCAATATACCCAACCATCATAAGGCTTCCTTAATCAATGACATTACCCATAGTGTTATCCCGCCGAATATTGATTGTAACACTCCATCAAACCAACTAGTTTCTTGCTGGATCTTTGTGTATGTTTCTTCAGCCAATCTATTTGTTTGTATATAGATTGAGGTAAAATTTTAACACCTGCTGTATTGCCCTTTGCAAAGATCTGTGAACACAATTAATTAAACACAGTAAAAACAACATTATACCTAATAAAATACATAAGCACACAAAAAGAGGTTTGATTAATAGCTTTAGCTAGTGACACCCAAACATTCTTACTGTCCCATGGTGTTAACCGATGTGGATCAATCACCGGTGTCACTGTCATGCTGCTTACTACAGTCAGTGTGTTCCATATCAATCTCAGCATAAGGTTTCAAATTTATGGGTAAATCAGGAACGTATCTGCCAGACATGGAGGATGTGATGGGGATTTTTTGTTGTGGGTTGTGTGTGGTGTTTTTTTTGTTTTTTTTTGTTTGTTTGTTTTTTTTTTTTTTTTGTCCAATTGCTGCCAAGGCTTGCCATCCCGGTGCACTTAGTTGTCTTGCAGAAGTTAAGGTACCGCTGCCCCACAATAAATCCAGCAGCGGCTGTAAGTCTGTATTTGTAATACCACTACAAGGTTGAATCCACTGTAGGTCTCCGTTTAAATCTTTCTCCCTCTTTTTGTTTTTGAGCAATCCAGGCTTGCTTAATAACTTGGGATGCCATTTTCCTTAATAAGCTGAACAAGGTAAAACTATTACAATAGTTAAAATCACAGTAACTACAATAATGCCCATAATTCTTTGAGCCAACCCGTTACCCCTAATGACCCAGACCATGAGGAAAATGAACCATCTATACATTCTTGTGCCATCTTGCTCCACGAACTCAGCCCAGCAATCGGTAGGTGCCAGCTTTCCGTGGGCGTCCCCACAGAGGCAACGATGGCCTCACTGTACACCAGCCCGATGCTCTTTGGAAAATCCCAGTATTTATACATTTGCAGAGGAACGGGTTTTAGCACACGTGGCCAGCGGGTGCCAAAAGTCCGCCTCGGTTGCAATCTATGACGCATGCGCTCGCTGGCCAGGCGCGCTGCACGAGTCATAGCCATCTTGTCTATTGGTTCATGGGCTTTACGATACAGTTGCGATGCACAGAGAATCTTGACCTGTTATGTTAGCCAAGGTGAGCTATACATTAGTTTTTGGCTGAGGTAGTATTCATATTGCCACATCATCTATGATGCTCCAGATGATGATGGTCATGCAAATCGAACAGGAGTCCATCGTGGGCCTGTATCTGTGGAAACACAATCAACCTCGTTCCCAGGTTATTAATGGAAATAGACCTTACCCCTAATTTTGGCTTTAACTAACTTTTACCCCACACTGTCTTCCCGTAATCACACTATGTTTAATCAAATTATGCTTTACACACTTTTTACCTAAAGCAGGTTCTATATACAATAAGGCACGCTGTTCTGAAAACCTCTCTGAAGGACTCCGTGTCCACTAGTAATACTCTATTAGTTAGAATCTGTCAGATCAGTGGCTCCAGCACCCGCCGGTGCCGTGCCAGTCGCCATTGGAACAATTCCGGGTCCAGCATCAGTGCGAAGCCATGGCTTGTCCCACTTAGCCAGGATCTCCCAGTAAGTTTTACTTCTGCTGATCTGCACCATTTCCTGGATTCTGGGTCCTTAGACATTACCATGATTCCTGTACTTTGTTGCGTCCTTTCTGCCTGTAAAAGAACATGATGCACTACCATTGGTGGGTCTTTGTGATCACCTGTCAATCTAAGATAATTTAGCACAAATAAGGCTTTGGCCAATCGTTCCTCTGGGAGTAAGCCCTGGGTTCCCCCCTTTTGTTTTTGCAGCATGTTCTTTTAGGGTTTGGTTGGCCCATTCGACAATAGCCTGTCCTGTGGGAAGATGTGGAATACCGGTACCGTGGTGAATTCCCCACAAATTACAAAATCGAGCAAATCGTGTAGAACCATAGGCTGGGCCGTTGTCCATCTTAATTTCTTGAGGCACACCCAGTACTGCAAAAGAAGCGTGAAGATGTCATTCAATATGTAAGGCCTTTTCTCCAGTTCGTGCCGTGGCCCACATGGCAGCAGGATAGGTATCAATACACACATGCACAGAACGCTTTGCACCAAACCACATGACATGGGTGAAATCCATTTGCCACAACTGCAATGGCAAAAGACCTCGTCGGTTAACCCCACAGCCCAAGCCGAGCCCTTCCTTTTGACAATCAGGGCATGCTTTAACGATACCTTGGGCATCAGTAAGTGGTAAGTCAAATTGCTTTGCTAACATCCTAGCGGGTTGGTGCAAGAACGCATGCGATTGCCGTGCTTTGTTGAAAACGATTCCCTGGAGGAGGCTCCCGTGGCGCTGCAACCAATTGGTCAGCTCTGTCATTTCCCGTTTCTCATCTGCACAGTGTTCTCATACCCAAGAGTTCTACCAGAGGGGTCATATTGCCATTAGTGATACCGCAAAGATTCCGCACCCACTGGATATCTCCCACAAGCTTCTGGACATCATGTAACATTGAAATTTCTCATGTTATTTGAACCTTCTGAGGTTTAACATTGCTAGCATTTATGTGCCACCCCAAATACTTCCAAGGTGCTGCCTTTTGCACCTTTTCAGGAGTGATTATTACTCCGCGATGGCTTAAGATGTCCTGCAATTGAGTTAAAATCTCATCCTGTGGCAAGTTACTGAGGTAACTGCTTTCTTACAGGCTCTGATGCCCAGGCCACATACACCTGACGCATCGTGGGGGAATTGCGCATTCATTGTGGTAACACGACCCAATGGTATCTCTTATAGGGTTCTGCCTTGTTAATCGATGGTACCGAAAAGGCGAACCGTTCAGCGCCATCTGGGTGCAATCTTTTAGATTTATAATTAACAAATCCCATTCTTCTGGAAGCATAACTGGAGATGGCAAACCTGGCTGCAGGGCTCCCATACTGTGCATCACCACATTCACAGCTCTGAGATCATGTAACAGTCTCCGCTTCCCACTTTTCTTGGGAATGGTAAATATTGATGTATTCCATGGACTAGTAGAAGGAACAACTTGTCCCGCTCTCAAATGGTCCTCAACTAACCCTTGTATTTTTAGTAGCCTTTCAGAATTTAGCAGCTACTGATCAATCCAAACAGGTTCATCTGTTTTCCAGTTAATTTTCAGAATCGGCTACCCCTCAGTGACCGCTCCTAAAAAGGATGCGTCACTAACATTGCCTTCATTTGGCTCAATAAATCATGGCCTACGAGGCCAAACAATTCAGTTGGGGTAGTCATGACATACGGACACGTCGTAATGTGTTCACCATCGGGGAACACAAATGTAATTGGTAGCTGACTTACTAAGGTGGCTTGTGTGCCCCCTATCCCTGCAATACCAAAGTTTGGATTGATCGATGGCCATGATGGAGGCCAAATGCATTGTGAAATAATCATAACATCAGCACCTGTATTGATTGTCATCGGTTTCTTGACAACAACTCCATCGGGCCCTTCCAATTGCACTACCTTTTCTGGTTTACCTCTTGTTGTGTCCATGGCAAAGTATACCTGCGGTTTCCCTGGGGAGCCGAATCCACCATCTCCACGTTGTACTTCACCTGGGTTCGGAACACACGACCTGAATGGAACTAATTGTGCTATTCTGGTACCTTTAGGAATAGAAACAGGAGGGATTAAAACATGAATCATAATTTTCACAGTCCCACAATAATCTGCATCAATAAGCCCTGGGAGCACCAGAATTCCTTCTAGAGCTGTTGAAGATTGCCCCATTAAAAATGCACTAAGTCCAAACCCCAATGGTCCCTTTATGTTGACTGCGGTTTCCACATCCACTCTGGAGCTTCCTGCGGTGGCGGATCTGGTGGTTGCGAGGCTGCCTGAGGGCTGGCAGCTCAAGCCCCTTGCGTTTGTGTCGCCGCGCGAGGGGCCTTCGCAGTTGGTGTAAAGTTTCCCTTCTTCCTGTATTCTTGGTGGTATGGTTATCTTTCTTACACTTGTTGCAGCACTTACTGTTAACAGTACCTGTACATTTGCTCCTAATGTGTCCACGTTTGCCACAGTTAGAACACTTGACCAAGGGTGTCTTACTGGCCTTGTGTTTCTTTGTAGCTCCTTGGAGAGCTGTGGCAGCATAGGCTACTTTCTGTGAGTCCACTGATCGATCCGTGTATTCTATCATATCAACGATGTCTGCATTTTTCGGCAAATTACACAATGCTTTGCGTGTCTTTTCAGTAGCATTTTCAAAAGCGAGTATTTTGAACATGTTTTCTTTCATGCCCTCGTTCATGTCAGGGTGGTCATAAATTGTATTCTCCTGTTTCACCTGGGTAAAAGCATGGCTGTACATATTGTCTGGTACGGTAAGAAAAGCTTGATACGCCAAGATCTGTGATAGATGATGAACCTCAGTGACACATTGTAACTGAGCGTTCCCTGATGCGAAGGGTCCAGCACCCATCGGCATCTGCATGGTTACTCCCCATAGGGGATCTGTTTGTTGTCGTGATGTTGCTTGTTCCCTATCACAGAGCTTCTCCCACTGCCAGAAAAACACTAACATTCGGGCGGGTGTCAAAATCAACTGTGCTAGCTGTTTAATATCTCGAGGTATCAGCGTATCAGCAGAAAAAATGAATTGCAGTATTTGGTGAGTTAACGCAGATTTGATTCCGTACTGACTCACAGCATTCCTTAATTTCTCAATGACCTTCCAGTCAAACACCTCCCATTTTTTCTGTCCATTTGATGCAATAACTGGGAATGCTTAGAGCATAGTCCCTTCTATAATGGCATCTGTTATTACACCCCTCCAATGTCTCTGCCTTTCTTCTGCAGCGGCTATTACAGGCGGCTCCGCGTCTGTCACGGGTGCGGTTGGTTTCCCCGTCTCTTTTCCCCATTTCCTTTAACAATTCTAACATTGTCTCTTTTTGTTCTATTATTAGAGTAGCCAAGTCCTTGTTTGCATTATTTGAATCAGGGTGTATGCTAGGTATAATTTGTTCATGTTGAACGGTGGTATCTGAGGGCTGGTTTTTCGTAGGCAGATTTTTACTCACTCCCTGATTCTGTAGGGTTTCCTTTAATCGTACGGTTAGGGAGGCTTGGGAACTGTCGGATGGCTGATTAATATCGGCAGTCCCAGGGAGTGGAGCAGAAGTCAAGGGCACGAGAGTAGGCGAACAAGCTCCAAAAAGTCTCTCTCGCTGCATTATGTTTTTCTCCCCGCTTTTCCCTTTCGCTTGCGGTTGGAGAGAGAGAGCAGCAAAAGCAGACGCAGACGCTTTACGATCTGCTTTCATTTCTTACAGAGTTGTCTTAATCAATTTCCATAAAGTTACAAGATCTTTAACTTCTTTAGACCCGTCACTAATTTCATCCCATAGGGAGGTTCCGATAGCATTCCAGGTACTAAGCTCAAAAGCTGTACCCACACTAATTGAAAGGTTTCTGTCCTTGCTTCATTAGTTTTTTAGCTGATTTATCATCATCAGTTACCATATCCCATAATACGTCTCCTAATCTACGCCATTCACTCTCCTTAAATAATAAATCCGGATTCTTAAAGCATCCCTTAACGCGACCCAGCGTGACTAACCCCGAAATTTGCTTAATGCAGTTTACTCCCCGCTTTTCTAAAAAGCACTGTAATAATTTTAGGGCTACCTCTTGATCCATTGCCGGCCGGCTTCTTGATACTCCTGGGTGCTACCTTGATTAAGGCACCTCGGTTAAAAAGTCTTTGCAGCCTTTTTCCAGTAGCCCTTAGTGACGGCGAACCCCTTTTGGACGGTCCAGGCACGAGAGTTAACACACCAACCAAGACGATCAGCGTTCGGTTAATCTTTTGCCCCCCGGTCGCTGCTACCGGTGCTTCTCAGTGTCCGTCGCTCCAATTCCCCTTTCTTCGGTCCCCGTTCGGGCGCCATTTGTTGGAGCGGCGGAGGAATGCACATAAGTCGACCCAATATGAGTGATAGAAGTGATTCAACTTTATTTGCACGGATAGCTCATATTTATACAGTTTGCGATAATTATGCCTACTAGTCCTAATATGATTGGTACATTGCTAATGTTTATTCATTACTAAAACACACCCACTTGTGGTTGGCAGCTACGCGTGTTCAGTAACTTTCTCATGAGAACTTCTTCAAAAGTTACTTGTGAAGTTATGCCAAGGTCACACCGTCCCTGTCTTTCTCCTGATAACAGCGAGACCAGCTGTTGTTTTCCTCCCAATATCAGTAAAGCCAGCTATTTTCAGCCAAGGCCTAGTCTTGTTGCTCAAACTGACATTCTTTCACACAGAACTCTGCTCGCACAACTTTTCCACAGGCCCATGTCCTTTTTCAGCAAGCCACTTCCCAACAAAAGGTATTCCTAGAAAAAGTTTCCTGTTTATAAAGCAGGAGTTTGTTGGGGCTGAATTACAGTTCCTTTGTAACTGAATTGGGTCAATATTCCGAAAAAGGGGAATATGTTTATTTTTGAAACAGGTCAATACTTGCATGTGTTGTGCTGGCAAGGAGGAGGCTTCTTAAATGTAGAACTTGTTAAATTTAAAAGCACACCTCCACTCTCCATAGTATTGCTTCTATGTTAATTCAGGGTTAAGATATTCGTTCACTTCAGTTTCTGTGAATCTGTTAGGGCAGCGTGCTCTAAGGTGATGGGAGGGAGCAGGGGGAAGAAGGGGAGGAGGAAAAGCAAAATATCTGGAACCTGCTCTTCCATGACTCCTGCAAACTGTAATGTTATTTTTTTTTCCCAAGCCTGAAAACTGTACTTGGCAGTGGGATTGTGGCTATCTTGTTAATATTCTTCCTTCCTTTCTTGTTTTGGCCTCTCCAGGAAGCGATTCGAGTAATCCTTGGAAATCTTGATGATTTACATGCATTTTCTACAGACCACTATCTTTCTGCGTACCCTTTCTTTCCTACTTGTAAAAGAAAAGGTCCAATGACTTGTATCTGTTGGGCATTGCTTAATTTGACATTCCTGCCTAGTAGTGCGCAGATCTTTAGCTGGAGTACGACTCCTCTGAGCTTCGCAGTTTTACATTAGCTGAAGATCCTCCTCAGTTGTTGCCTTCACCAGAGAACTGATGTATGTAAAAAGAATGTTTTGCAGTGTTTTCAGATGGCCACCCCTGCGTTCCAAATCTGATTTAGCCAGAAAAAACGAACGTGCATATATAAAGTCCCAGGAAGCCCACGTAATGCGATTGCAAGGAAAGCTAGTGCGTTGTTTCAAAAGGTTAATAAAACGTAAAGCGCTCCTTACAGGCGCAGCAGCGTTGGCCCTCTAGTAGAGAAGACCGCAGTAGTTTTCTTGTAAGGTACATTAGGATTAAGTATTGTAGTTGCTGTAGTGTAAAGGGTTACGGAGAAGTTACTCTCCTGAGGCTGTTGTTGCAGAGAAAAGTAAGTTAGTGGAAGGAGAAGCCTCTTCAGTCCTAAGGTGCGTCAGTTTGTGAATCGGATCAGGCCCTTCGGCATCATCTCCTCCCGTGATTCCGAGTGCCCAGGAGTAATGAACACCCGCGTGTTTCCGCCTCCAAGGCATCCCCTTCCAGTCTCGGCAGACTGCGTTATTGCCACCCCTGGTCCTAGCAGGCAAGAACGAGATCATCCTCTTTCTCTGTCAGAAGCTGGTAGGTATGAGAGCAACTTATTCCTGTTGCTGCCAGGAAGAGAAAGTAGCCCAGAGCATCGTCAGACAGGAGGCACCCAAACAAAGGAAGCCTCGTTGTTGGTTTGCTTCGCTAAAGCGCAGCCAGTTTTGCCTGCGTGCTTGAGGAGGGTTTGATTCATGAGCTTGTATTTCTGGAACTGGGAAGTCCATCCACCTGCTCAGGCAGCACCGGGCCCTGCGGAGAACTGCAAGCTCAGAGGCCTGGCGTGATGAGTTGTCCTGCAGTCTGTGTGTCGGGCTCCTCGCTGTAGCATACCTCTTAGTTAATCGCCAGCTGTGGGAGTCCTTGAAGCCAAACTCAAACGAACAATTTCATCCCTTAAAGGAACTGACTGTGTCATCTAGGCAAATCTTGGGCTTCATCTCTGGTCCTCAGGATGCAAATGGAGTAAAAGTATTCATGTTATCTGTTTCTTCCTGAGGTCAGAGGCACGTAAGAAGGCTGCTGCCTGGCGTCACCCATTCGTGCATGCATGAGCTCCTAGGTGTGCGAACTGCACCCCCAGGAAGGAACGTCTGTAACTGTGGCGTTTGTCATGTCAATTATCTTTTGTTCTCCCATTTTGAGGAGGACTGTGAAGTGAATGTAATGATGCTAGTCCTGTGAATCCTAGTCCTTTTCAGGTTTAAAAATAATTTTTAAAAGAATTACTTTTTAGTTAGGAAAGCTGATGAGGTTTTCTTCACAGGGTTGGGAGAGCCTGGCATGTTGTTTTTTGCGGGAAGATGTGAGGACTGAAGCCAGATGCAGTTAAGGAAACACAGTGCTATGAATGCAAGCAACTGATGGAAGAGTGTCACCTGGATGAGTGTTTCTTGTAATGTGTTACTAGCGTATGGTGTCTCCTCACATCTCATTTCTCCGCTGTGTAGTTCGATGTGTCACTTGTTCAGCTGCTGCTGCTCATTAAATATAAATCTCCATTGGCAGGAGCAGTTACAGGGTCGTGGATCTTGGACCAAGATCCTCAAAACCCCCTAGCTATGCGAGGTTTCCCTGCCGCACGTGCACTGCCTTTGTGTCCTGATGCTCTGTTTCTCCAGGAATGTCAGTATTTGCGTGGGGAGTTTCAAGGACCTGCCTGTGGACGCGACGGCCCCTACACCCCTGATGTATTCTTCTGGTGCTGCATCCTCTTCTTCGCCACCTTTGCCCTGTCAAGCTTCTTGAAGAAGTTTAAAACCAGCCGCTACTTTCCAACTAGAGTAAGTAGAAGGAGGTGGCCAGTGTCCATCTCCGCACTCGTTTCCCAAAATGGCTTTCCTGGAGCACTAAGCAGTATTTGCCCTGCCTTGGTCAAGCTGGGAAACGTTGGCCTTGCAGGCCAAGCTCTCCAAGAGCTTGGATGTCCCACACTCATTTCCATGAGTGCAAAATCATCGTAGCGTTTCCCACCTGCCTCGTGACCTGCCCCAGATTGAAGATTTTTGGGGTTTGATTTTTTTTTATTTTTTTTCTTCTCCTCAGGTAGTAGGAAGTCAGGTTTCCCAAAGTTTTGGGGGTTGGGGGTTTCGGTTTGTTTTTTTTCCCCTACCTTCTGCGCATTATGTGCTCGAGTGGAAAGTAGATTCGAATGAGGAGCTTCCTTTTGAGGACTAAAGGATGCCTCAGTGCCTTGTTGCCATTGTAGCTGTGAGTGTAGCTGTAGTGGCAGACATGTGTTTTCTTATTTTTAATATTATTATTATTATTATTTTTAGATTTTGACTTAAACCAACCCTTGTTGGCCTAGTTAAGCTTTTTTTTATTGTCTGACCCCAGATCTCACAGGGACAAACACAGCAGCAGTATCTAAGCAAGGGATCAGGCTGCATGTGCTCAGAGGGGTGGTGGGATTTGGTTAAGCAGCCTTAATGTTGTGGATGTCTGCAACTCTTGCATCTCACCTTACGGCCCTGTTTGCCATGCCCCTCTCACCTCTGGTTTCTCGCCCCAGGTACGGTCCACAGTGAGCGACTTTGCTGTTTTCCTCACCATCGTCATCATGGTGCTCCTTGACTTTGTGGTTGGGATCCCATTGCCGAAGCTCCAGGTCCCCCATGCGTTCAAGGTAACGGGGTGTTTTGGCACGTGGGGGTGCCACAAGGTGATGCCGGGGCAGGGCAGGGCTGAGTCTGGAGGAGATGCTGGTGGTGTGACCATCTCCTCTTCCACCTCCAAGTGCCTTGCTTCCTCCTGGAAATGAGAAGATGGCCCCAAAACTAGATACCTACAGGGGAAGTATCTAGAGCTGCTTGCAAGGAGGAGACTGGCACTGCTGAAGCCCCCGGGAGAGGGGGACATGAAGCCAGGGCTGGGAGGTGCTCTGACACAAGGAGGGAGGGGAAAATGAAAGCCAGTGGAGTGCCTGGGCTGGGAGACAATGCTGATGTGTGGGCTTTGTTGCAGCCTACCAGAGACGACCGCGGGTGGTTCATCAACCCCATAGGACCCAACCCTTGGTGGACGGTGTTGGCTGCGCTCGTCCCAGCTCTGCTCTGCACCATCTTGATATTCATGGACCAGCAGATCAGTGCCGTTATTGTGAACAGGAAGGAGCACAAGCTGAAGGTAAGGGCCTGCGAGAGATGACTCCAGCCCCTTCTGGGCTGCAGGTCTGGGGGGAAGCTCTTATTCCCGATGCTTTCTGAAGGCATTGGTTTGGGACAAGGTCAGGCTGCGTGGCAGGATGCTCTCCTGGATTAACGATGATGCAGGGAGCAAGTGACAGGGCAGTATAGATGAGCAACCTTTTGGAGGAGCAAATTAATCTTGGAGCAATAGAGAACTGCGTTTTTGTTTTAAAATGGCAGCAGCAGCAGGTGTGGGGAATGAATTGTTTTGATGCGCTGCCAGGGATAACTCAGAGTCACACCTTCCTTGCAAGTGGTAGAATTTTCTTTGTGAGTGGAAAAAATGGTTTGGTGCTTTTGGGTTGTGGGTTGGTTTTTTTTTTGGAGAAGTATGTATCGCACAAGCTCTGCGTATCCCTTGTGTCTGAACTCCTGCCAGATTTTCATGCCAGGTGCTTGTGCAAAGCCTGCATACACCCTTGCTTGTTTCCATTTCTTGTTTTGAATTCTGAAGAAGTTGACTTGTGCTCGAGCAGGGTTTGAGTCTGACTTGCGACGTTATCCTTGCTCTTGTGCTATGGGATGCTCTGTTTCTTGTTTTCCTGCCTGCAGAAAGGATGCGGGTACCACCTGGACCTTTTTGTGGTGGCCGTGATGCTCGGGGTGTGCTCTGTGATGGGGCTGCCCTGGTTTGTGGCTGCGACCGTCCTGTCCATCACCCACGTGAATAGCCTCAAAGTAGAGTCTGACTGCTCAGCTCCAGGAGAACAACCCAAGTTGCTGGGGATACGAGAGCAGAGAGTCACTGGCTTGCTGATCTTTGTGCTCATGGGCTGCTCTGTCTTCTTCACTTCTGTGTTAAAGGTGAGAGGAAAATGCAAACCACCCAACAACCGTGAGCTTGTTGGAGGTTACAGAAAAACAGTCCCCTCTCTGCAGGCCTGAGTAGTTAGTTGTGGAGCGGAGGAGGAGGAGGTGGTCCCAACCCTTGGGGCTTGACCAACGGTGGGAACCAGCCTCGGTTAGGTTTTGCAGCCCTTCAGGCCCCCGTTTCGTGTGCTCGAGGCGAGCGAGCAACGCAACTGCTTGAATTTTTGGGTGTCTTTCAGGCCCACCCATGTTTATGGGTTACAGTTGAGCATATTCAGACCAGCACATCTGCTCTGTTTCAAACAGGCAGCCCTTTAGTGGCTGCAATTTGCTCCCCAAATGCCGCGGAGCAGCCGTTCCCAGGAGCTAAACACACTGAGGTCATCCCTGTGGGCTTCCTTGCACGTTCCTCCCACAAAGTAATCTCGTCTCTAGGCTAAAAGGAGGCCTGTGGCCTTTGCCTGTTGCCCCAAGAATAGGCAGAAGTGTTTCTTCTACCGCCAGAGAATGCGGCATAGGGTAGCACGGGTGAAATCGCCTATTTTCCTCCAACCTTTCTGGAAAATAGGATTATTCTGAGGAGAGATAACTCCCAAGTTCAGCCTAAAGCAGAGCCTTAGCTCACTCGTGCGCACAAAATGGCAAAAAAATGGTTAATATCTGACCCATCTCTAAGCCTGAATGGAAGCTGGAAAGCTTCAAGCAATTTTAGGCAGTGCCTGTGGAAGAGGGTGGTAATACTGAAAATGCAATACAGAAAAAGAAACGATTGCATTCTTTCTTTTCTTTTTCTTCCCCCCCCCAGTTTATACCAATGCCTGTGCTTTATGGCGTCTTTCTCTACATGGGTGTGTCGTCGCTCAGAGGAATTCAGGTACGGACTCTTTTACAGCGTGCAGCATGTCGGCTCCCTGGTATTTTGTCTCTGTAGCAGCAGGGAAAAAAGCAGTGGCATGGGAAAAACTTCTCACAGAGCAAGCAATGAAACTCTTTTGTGTAAGAAAGAGATTGGTGGAGGCACAGGAGGTAGATAGGGCTGGGAGGACCAGGCAAGTTCAGCGCTCTCTGTTGCAGGGTTTAGGGCAGGTCAGTGTTTGGTTACGTGAAAAGCGGGGGAATTTGGTGCAAAGGGAAGGCAGTTTCTACCACTGGTGGAAATCCTCATGGGGGGATTCAGTGGGCCGAGAAATGCTAATAATGGAATGGCATGGAAGAGTTGCCGTTTGGGCAGCTCTCAGGGGCAAGCCGGTTGCTAGATGGAGCGAAGGGAAAATGGGTGCTGCTCCCAGGAGGAATGCGGTGGGATCCAGGAGTTCTGACGGCAAGCGAGATGCTGCAAAGTGCCTCCACGTCTCGAGAGGGCCAGCAACTTGCCGCAGTCCCAAGGTGGCAACCTTTCCCTTTTATTTCGCAGTTCTTTGATCGCTTGAAGCTGTTTTGGATGCCGGCGAAACACCAGCCGGATTTCATCTGACTGCGGCACGTGCCCTTGCGAAAGGTGCATTTCTTCACGGCGATCCAGCTGACCTGCCTCGTCCTGCTCTGGACCATCAAGGTGTCCCGTGCCGCCATCATCTTTCCCATGATGGTAAGAGCTGCCACCGCTCGGCAGCGGGGTGTTTGCAGCGTTGTTGTGAGAGGTGGCATCGTCTCTGAGCTCACCGCATCTTCCCTCTTATTCATGAAGGTTTTGGCTCTCGTATTTGTCCGGAAAGCGATGGATTTCTGCTTCTCAAAGCGAGAGCTCAGCTTTCTGGATGACCTTATGCCAGAAAGGAAGAAGAAGTTGGACGATGCCAGAAATGAAGCTGGAGAAGAAGAAGAGGTAAGGCTTGCTGTGTCCTCGGGGCTGGACATCTCCGTGTGTCTGTGAGATTGCCTGTTTCTCTTACAGCTTGTCTGGAAATGTTGGGGGAAGATCAGCACTCAATCGAAATAGATCCCAATAGCCTGTAACTTTTGTAACCTTTGTTTCCTCAAGTAGCAGTGAGCTGAACGCTTGAATACAGGTGTAATTTTTAAAACGAGTCGTTTTTCACAAAGGTCATTATCATTATGATGATTATTATTAGATGCTGCTGCGGCTGCTGCTGCTGGCAAGACTTGCTCATAATCATGTTTTGAACACACAGTCCCCCTGCCCCGAAATCTTTGGAGTGAACGGTTTCTCCCCTGCTGCACTAATACCTATAGCTGCCAAGGGGCAGAAGCGGAGGGCAGACTGCTAAGTTTGTGCTGGGCATTCAGCTTATCTCCACTTTGATCAAAGACAGAGAACGTGATTTGTCCCTTTTTTACATCAGGAGTCCAGGAGGGCCATGGAAGCTGCTGCTACTGCAAGTTCAGTTCAGCTGAACGTGGGGAAGACCAGTGACGTGGATATCCCAAAGCAAAGCAGTGACGGGTAAAGCCCCACCAAGCGCCAGGACCCCCGGCAAGATTAGCTTGAAGGTGTTTGGCAGAGTTTTCTCCACTTGCCTCTTTGTGGGGCATCCCACAGAAACCAGCAGGCAGCTTGGTGGGAAAATCAAATTTGGGGGCAGGGCTGCAGGAGGTGATTGCAAGGCTCTGACCGCAAGCAGAGTGGCTGCAGCACTCGCGTTTGACCCCCAAACCTTGCCTCATCAGTGCTTTTACGGTAGCTGGAGATCCTCATACTTAACACATGAGGAGTTGCAGGCGTGATCTGTACCAGCAGTGGCTTAGGAACCCGGACCGGGGCTAAGCCCCAGCAAGAGCCTTTGCACAGAGCTGTTGCTCTGCAGCTCCCGGGCTTGCCTCCCAAAACTCCTCATCCAGCAAAACCTCCCACGGTTATGCAGAGCTTTGATTCTCGGGGCTCCGCTGTTCCTCTTGCTGATGCTAATGCCCTTGGTGGCATCAGTTCCCATAATCACGGATTGCTATGTAAAATATTTATTGCAGGACTGATCCTTCTGAGATTGTTATCCTGGATGAAATGTCACAAACGACCATATGGAAGGCTCTCACTTTGAAGACAGAAACCCTTTGAATCCAGGGAGGAAAAAGGTAAAGGATTGCATGTGATCGTGACCGTGCTCCTCAGCAAGCGACGGCGCACACCTACGCTTTTCCCACGCTTTGGCCGGCAAGGCTGAGCAAATGGCCTGTCCCTGGGAACAGGCAGTGAGGACCGTGGCATGCAAACCAACTCCTCTCTGCTGGGGTGGTCCCCCAAACAGGGCTGAATCAGCAGCAGCTGGCAGGTCTTCCACTGATGATGCTCTCCCTCTTTTTCTCTTCCCTTCGCCTTTCCCCACTCCCGCTTTTCACGTTTAGGAATCTTGACTTTGAAGGAGAGGAGTGAGAGCGTGACTCGGGGATGTGCCAACGCAGACAGAGGGAGAAGGCGCTTTGTTTCAGTTGGAGGATTCCCATTAAAGCCATGCAGATGTTTTCAGTTATCCTTGGTGTGCTTCAGGCATTCAGTATCTCTAGACCAGCAAGCTGAGGGGAACGTCACAGTCAAGGGGAGTTTGGTGGTGTTAAGTCTGTGTGCGTACGTGCGTGTGGGGGTGTGGGTTTGTAGTGGTAGAGGGACTGCTATGGCTTTATCATTCAGTGCTCTTCTTTTAATACCTAATTCCTCCTCTTTTTTTTTCCTCTTTTTTTCAAATGTAAACTGGGAATGTCCAAAATAATTTTCTGTTATATTTGATGCATTCTCCACTTTCTTCTTGATCACAACCGGGTTTTTGGTCTGGTTTGGGGTCCTGGCTTTAATTCACTCTTATGTCTCTTACTGGTACGAGAGGGATGCCCTCTGCGGCAGGGCAGCATAGAGAGCGTCCAAGCAGTTGGCCTAAGGTGAAAGAAAAGCATTTGCTCCCTGCGCTCCAGTTTTACCTCTCTTGGTTGGTTTGGTTTTGGGTTTGTTTTTTTTGCTTTGGCTCTGCCATCAGCCTGGGAGCTGCAAAATGCAGAACTGCCACCTTCTTGTCCCCTGGCTGTAAACTGCATCTAAGGGAGCACTTCAGGTATTTGATTTTGCATACACCATATGGTCACAGGAGCGGCCAGATGAGACCTGGGGCTCTGTGTCCCTGGGCTGCTCCCTCTGTTGTTTCTCCACTTTCCTTCTGTATTGGATCTGGATGAGTTGGAGTTCCTTTACCTGACAGCAGCCCTCGTAGTGCTGTGCTCTGTACTGGTAGCTAGAAAGCTGTTGATAACACAGCAGTGTTTTGGCCATGGCAGACAGCCAGAGCACACCCAGACACCCAGACATCCAGGCGTCTTCCACATGGAGGCCACTTCCCACCTCGGCTGGCCAACGCAACGCGCTGCCTACCTTCTTCAAGGACGTCAGCAGTTTGATGCTGACGAAGCCCATCTTGTTCTTCTGGACATGTTTCAGGAGGAAAGCATCCTTGGCCAGGTTCTTGTCAGAGAGGTGGAATTCCACCCTGGACACAACCCTCCTGGCCAGCTGCCGGTCAGGGACGGGGTAGCTGTAGTCCAAGAGATCAGCCCCCAGAACATCGCTCGCATCGCAGAAGCTCCCGGCAAAGCAGCAGGGACACGGGTGTGACTTGGTAGCCTTTGGGATGTGCAGCACTGCCCGGTCCCAGCCACAGCGGTGCAGATGGCAGAGTCTTGAGGAGCGGGGTGGCTCAGCTGCGCTCTGAAATGAAATGGAGTTTTATGCTTTTAGAAGCGCGCTTGCCTTCATGCCCCCAGCATCGGTCCCTGCCACAAGTTACGCAGCACATGGCATTGCACAATCTTGCAGCCAGAGGTGCCTCATGAACAGAGCGCAATCTCTTTGATTACCAGGACACAGGCCAGGAGAGATCTTTGGCCTCCGGTTCACGGCAGTTGTCCCGACTCCCCCAGGCCACACACTGTTCACACAGCGGGAGCGAGAGGCCTGTGTCCTTGGTACCCTTGGGGTGTCCTTGCTAGCGCCGAATCCTCCAAGCACGAGGAGGGGATGTACTAACCCCATCCCTGGGATCCCGTAGAGCGCAAACAGCCCCAGCGCCCTGACACCGGACGTTGGGCAGAATCCAGTCCTTTTCTGGGAGCACGCGGCAGCGGGTACCGTCTCCTCCGGGGTGTCACGCACCCAGGGAAAGGGCCACCCCCTCCCAGGGGGATCCAGAGCTGCTGCTTTTCCCAGCAGGAGACTGAAAGACCTGACAGCACTACTGGAGCGAGGGCTGGGGGAAAGCGTGCCACCGAGCAACACCGCATGACCTTCCTTCGTGCCCTCGAGGTCCTTTTTCCTATTTCTGCCTCGCTCCGGTCAACGCAGTGAACAGAAGCGCGGGCAACGGTCACAAACGCATTTGCCATCTGGTGCAAGGAGGCTGCGGCTGCAGCTTGGTGCCCACTCGGCTCGGCTGAATCAACTTGTTGTTCTTCCCCCACCGGAAAAATACTGTTGAAAGCCAAGAGCATTTGCACCCGCAGACCCCGAGAGCCGCCTGTAGGCCCCGGGGCCACCCCAGCCTCCCTTAACTCTTTCCCTCCCCAGGAGGAGCTGGGGAGGCTCTTGGGGGTGGGGCGGAACACAGGGAGCCCCCGCATTCCTTCCGGGGAGACGCCAAAGAGTCCTTGGCAGCTAACAGCCAGAAGGGACCATGGCGCGGCCACCAACGCAGCTCCCACTGCCTGGGCCCTGGGGCCCCCTGGCGCCCCAGCTTTTCCAGCCATTCGTGCTCCCCAAAACTTTCTACCCTTGAGGTAGGGACCGACCCCAACCCCTGCAGCCCAGGGATGCTCTTGGAGGACAACAGCAGAGGTGACCGCCGGCCATCGCTCCTGTCTCATTCTCTCAGGCTCAGCCAACCTATGCCGCCTGCCCGCACGGGAGCAGCCCTTCCCTGCAGCCCGGGCACCCCAGGCACCACCAGCAGGTATGGCACCCCAGTCTGCTCTGGCCCCTTCGCCATCCCCATCACACCCGTTCCCCCGGCACTTTTCGCATGGGGGTTCAGCAAGCCCCGGTGAGCATCCTTGCCCTCGCCCGGGCGGCGCGTGCCCAGTAAAGCCCATCTGCAGAGAATTCCCCAAATATTTGGGGCCACCTCTCCCCTTTCACCTCCTAGATGCCAGTCTCCTCCCCGATTTGCAACCCTGTCCCACCGGCACAGCGGCTCACCCCGTGGGGATCACTCCGGCCACAAGCTCCCCACACCCCTGGCCCAGAGCTGGGGGATGTCGGCCATCGGGGCCGGCTCGGCGGGTGCCCCTGGACAGTTCCCCCGGCCCAGCACAGCTCCCCCTCACCCACACAGGTCTGCAGAGGGCTCCATGTGGCTGCCTCTTTGACCCCCGGGTCTTCCGCATCCAGTGGACAACCACCGACCTGCCTCCACTGGCCACCCCCACGCTTGGCCAAGGCGCCGCTTCTCTGCCGGGTGCTGCCCTGTGGGGTCCCGGGGGCTGCGGGGCCCCCCAGGGCCAACCACGATACCTCACACCCTACAAAAACCAGAGGAGTGGGGTGGCCCCAGACCCTCTGGAGCTGCCAGTGTCCATCCCTGGCTACCAGCACATCAAGGGGCAGCTGTCACAGATCAACATCGCCAGCACGGCCACCCCTGTGGGGGCACCCCCGGGCAGCGATGTCCACACCAGCCCCTGCGCTGCCACCAACAACGAAGCCCTTGGGGACACTGCAGGCGACCTTGCAGTGTCCGAGGAGATGGTCCTGGAAGAGGCCCTAAGGCTCTTCGGTTGCTCCCTGGATAGAGTGGGGGTCAGCCAGGATGCTCCCAGCAGAGGTTCCGTGCCCGAGGATGCTGCTGGCACCAGCACAGACACCCCCGACCACGACTTCAGCTCGCTCTCGCTGCCTGAGGAGATGCTCACCCCCGACTACTGCATCCCCAAGCTCAGCGACGCCATGCTGAGCCTCAAAATAGTCAACGGCGGCGGGATGCAGCCCCAGGAGCCGTGGCAGGATGCGGGGATGGACCTGCCACCGTCCCCACCTGCCACGGCCGGCAAGCGGAGGAAGAGGCAGGCGCAGAGCTCCTTGCCAATGGCACCCAGCAAGCGCAGGGCTCTGGCAGCCAACGTGAGGGTGTGTGTGTGGGGGGGGGATTAGACAGGGGTGAGAGGGATGGAGATGGGGGCAGTGGGGGGGGTGGGAGAGGAGGGGTGGGGTATATGGCAGGGGGGGTGGGCGGGGGTGGCTAGGGAGGGGTTAGACCAGCTTGGATGGGACCTTTTCTCTTGTCTTTTTAATTAAAAGCTCCTTCTCCAGAACCGCTCCGTGCCTGTGTGGGACAGGGAGGGAGCCCGGGGGGCACCGGGAAACAGCCCCCAAGAGGTGCAAAAGCCCCGCCGAGCCCCAGACCCAAGCCAGCAAGCCCCGAGGGGAACCCAGCCACCCCCAGGCCTGAGTCACCACCAGCACGGCAGGCGATGGTGGGGGGGGGACGGGAACGGGAACAACTCCCCGTTCCCCTTCCCCAGGAGAAGCAGCCCTTTGGTGGGGAAGCCAGGACAGACAGGTCCCTGCAGGACTCACGGACACGGCCCCACGCAGAAAGCAGCACAGAGCCCCTGCCACAACGACAGACCTTGGGGGCCGGGGGGGACACGGGCACACACGACAACAAAGGCTGCAAGGCCTTCGTCTTGAACACCACCAGCATCCCCTCCAGCGGGGACAGGGCTCGGTGCACAGCCCTTCAAAGCCTCAAGACCATCACGGCCTTCCTCGGGTCCCACTGACCTCAGCCCCCAAGAGCCCAGCTTTGCCTCACTGACACAGCAACATAACCCCAAATCACCCCAAGAATGGCGAGGGAGGGAGCTGCAGGCCAGGCAGGGACCCTCCTCCGCTTGTCTGGCTGCACCTTGGGCAGCCGCAAGACCAGGAAGGGGGAAGAAAAAATCAGAAGGAAAAAAAAAAAAAAATCACTGCACCGGCCAGAAAGTGCCTGGAAACTTCATCCCTCTTCATTGCCCATTTCCCATGCGAGCTCCACAACCTGGGAGCAACGCAGCCAATAGAACCTTCGAGAAGCAGACACACAGCCTGCTGCAGCTGGCCCTGCTCGAGCAGCCAAGGTGGGCTGGATGATCTCTAGAGGTCTCTTTCAGCATCCATTCTGTGCTGCTGTGACTCTGTCTCTGTCGTGGTTTAACCCTAGCCAGCAACTAAGCACCACCCAGCCGCTCACTCACTCCCCCCCCACCCAGTGGGATGGGGGAGAAAATCCGGAAAAAGAAGTAAAACTCGTGGGTTGAGATAAGCACGGTTTAATAGAACAGAAAGGAAGAAACTAATAATGATAATACTAATAAAATGACAACAGCAATAATAAAAGGATCGCAATGTACAAATGATGCGCAGTGCAATTGCTCACCACCCACCAATCGACACCCAGCTAGTCCCCGAGCAGCGATTCCCCCCCCACTCCCCAGTTCCTAT
The DNA here is from genome assembly GCF_929443795.1 of Astur gentilis. Taxonomy (NCBI): domain Eukaryota; kingdom Metazoa; phylum Chordata; class Aves; order Accipitriformes; family Accipitridae; genus Astur; species Astur gentilis. The sequence goes on from NW_026061051.1 coordinate 449,107, forward strand.
ACTAGATGGGATGTCGCATGGTATGGAATACCCTGTTGGCCAGTTTGGGTCAGGTGCCCTGGCTGTGTTCTGTGCCAACTCCAGCTTTCTCGCTGGCTGGGCATGAGAAGCTGAAAAATCCTTGACTTTAGTCTAAACACTCCTCGGCAACAACTGCAAACATCAGTGTTATCAACGTTCTTTGCATACTGAACTCAAAACATAGCACTGTACCAGCTACTAGGAAGACAGTTAACTCTATCCAAGCTGAAACCAGGACACTTTTAACCACTTAACATTCCGTGAGAAATACTGCAAGAGCTCAAGAAGAAAGAGCAGAAAGACAGGAGACAGGTGAAAGCCTAGAGCGCCAGCTAGAGGGAATGAAAGACCCTCTTCCTTCTCTGAAGCTTCAGCAAGGCTTCCTTCACCTGCTTGTTCCTCCGACTGTCAATGACGGGGTTCAAACTGGGGCTGACAAGACTGTAGAAAAGGGAAAGAACTTTCTCCCTCCCAGAGGAGTTACCGCTCCTGGGCCCCGCGTACATGAAGATGGCGTTTCCATAAAAGACACCCACCACGGTCGGGTGGGAGCCACAGGTGGAGGTGGTTTCGTGCCATCCTGGCACAGAGCGGATGCGCAGATCGGTGGCCAGGCTGTCCAGGGAGCAAATCGGGATTAGGGCTAAAGGGAAGAGGAAGAAGCACACACAAACAGCAAAGATCAGGACTTTATTGGCAGGAGCGGCAGGGCAGGCCAGCTTTGAGACAGCAAGAATTTCACAGGAGAAGTGGACAACCTCGCAGGGGCCACAGAAAGGCAGGTGTAAAGCCAGAGAGGCTTGCAGTGTACCAAATACAAACACCAAAGCCCACAAAACCGTGGCAAGGGTGAGGCGCAGCCTCCAGATCACGATGAGGGCATAGCACAGGGGACGGCAGATTGCCACATAGCGAACGTGAGACATGATGGCCAGCAGCACGCACACCGTAAGTGCAAAGATTAAATAAAGATGGCTCTGTGCCCCACACCCAGCAAAGGAGGGGGTTCTGCCTTGTCCAAGGAGGCTCCTTAGCATACGGGGGACATTGCTGGAGGCGTAGCAGATGTCCGCGATGGAGAGGTGGCAGAGGAAGAAGTACATGGGGAGGCAGTAGTCCAGGCAGATAAGCAGAAAGACAAGTGCGTTTCCCATCAGAGTGGCAGAGCAGAGGGCAGAGAAAAGGCCAAAGAGGCAGCGCTGCAGGGCTGGGGTGCTGCAGAACCCCAGGAGGACGAATTCTGTGACCGTCGTTTCATTCTGCACGCTGTGCTGGAGGTGAGGCAGCACAAACTGCGACCACGGAGATCTGGAAGCGAAGGAGCAAGGAAAAGGAAAGAAAAAGGAGAGTTTTCCTAAGAATGTTGCGCAGGAGGAACCGCTGCACCGGCTCACCAGCGCCTGGTTCTGCTTCCCCAGCATGAATGACACGTCTGTCCAGGGCACCTCCCCCAGCACCCAAAACAGACTGCACCCCTGCACAGCGCAGCCCACCCTGCCTGCACCCCCCCATCACTCCAAACCACGCTACACCCGCACAGGCTGCACAAACCTGAACGGCACCACCCAGCTGATCACTGCGCCCACCCCACGGCTGGACCTCCCAGACAAGTGGCCCCCAGCCCCTCACTGACCATCCCTGACCCGTCACTGACCCCATCCCTGACCCCCTCATCGACCCCAGCCCAGACCCATCACCAGACCCCTCTCCCCCTCCCCTTTCCCCCTTCCTTCCTTCTTCCCCCGCTCCCCCGTTCCCGTCCCCTTCCCGCCCGTACCCACCTGCCGGCCCCGCCGCCGCTGCCGTCCGCCTTGCTCCCCGCTGCTGGGCCGAGCTCGCCGCAACGGCCCGACCCGCAGCCTCCCGCTGCCCACCGGCCTCTCGCCTCACCTCCCGCCCGTCCCCACGCACCGACCCCTCTGTGCCCACGCCACCTCGCTCCCGGCCCCACCACCCCGGGCGTAGCGCGTCCCCCAGCACCCCGGCCCGGGCCCCCGCGCCCGCTCAGACGACCCAGCAGGCCCGGGCTGAGCCCAGCGGGGGCGTAGGCCCCGGGGAGGGGGGGAGGGGGGACTCCCCCCCCTCCCTCGTGCCAGCGAACGGCCGATGGAACCCTGCCGCCTGCCGCGGCAGCCGTAACCAGGGCAAGCCAGCAGACCCCAACGGTCGCAGATCGCTGTGGCTGAGCGCACAGGAAGGCCTCTGGTGTCCCGGTGTGCCCACCTGCCTTCGAGCGAAGGGAGCCCGGCGGGCCTTGTCCTGCGCCTCCTGAGGACGAGGGAAGAGCCTCGGCGTGCCTGAGGGGCTGGGGGCTGCTCCCCGGCTCGGCCTGGCCATAGGTGGGGGTGGCACCAGGCCCTGGGAGGGAAGGGACAGAGGACAGAGGGGTGTCTGCGACAAGGGGGATGCCCCCATACAGACAAACCCCAGCCCCATAGCGGGAGGAGGAGGAAGAGGGAGCCAGTCCCGTCCCCCCGGGGCGAGGAGGGGTCCATGTGCTCCGGGGCAGCCAGAGGGCTTCTGGGGTGGGGGGATCAGGGGGCTTAGGGGAGTGACATTGGGGTACTTTGCGACACCCTGTGGCAGCCAGCCCTGCTCCCGCAGTGTCTGGGAGGACAGTGTTGGGACAGGATGGGAGCGAGGAGCCCCTGAGCACAGCCACCTCTGCCCCCACCACCCCTGGGGTGGCAGGGGGTCCTCCTCACCCCTTTCCTCCCTCCCTCCTGCAGGATGGCGGAGAGACCCCCTGGCCACGTTAGGCAGGCCTGGGTGGAGAAGGCTGGAGCTGCCCCGGCTCCCAGATCCAGGCCAAAGCCCCATGAGATGTCCGAGGTCCAGCTGCTGCGGGCAGGTGAGTGTGCGGGTGCTGTGGAGCAGGGGGCTCCCCAGCCTGCCCTGCCTTGTCCTGGGCCAGGCTCACATCCCCCAGCCAGGCTGGCATCAGAGCTCCCACAGCGCAGTGGCCGGGAAGGGAGCTCTGTTCTGGCGTTCTGGGACAGGGACTCTCCCTGTGCCCTGGTGCCAGCGCATCCCTTACCAGACCACAGCAGGGCCCCCTCCTTGTGCTGCCCTCCAGCATCACACCCTCTCTCCTGGGGCACACAGGGGACACCGGTGTCCCAGCCTTGAGCAAGGGCTTGTGGCATCCCTGGGAGCTGGGCAGAGGGCTCGGGTTTTCCCTGCTGCTTGCCCCCCAGCCCTTCCTGCTCTCTCTTGGCCAGATCTGTGCTGCTCTGCCTTGGCTTTGCCCAGGGAGGAAGACAATACCCTGGACATCATTCGAGCCTTCCTCAGGAGCAGACCAAAGGTATCCGTGGCCACTTCTATGAGGCTGTGCCCGTGTCTCCCAGCCTGTCTTTCGGCCCCTGTCCCGTGCTCAGGAGGTGCTGGGGGCTGTGCTGGGCCCCCCACCTGGCTGTCTCTCCCCCCTGACACTGTCTGTCTGTCTGTCTCCTCCCTGGCTGGCAGCAAGAGGCCCAGAAGCTGAGGTTTCTGGCCTCCATCTGCACCGTCTGCAGCACCACCAGCATGGACTCTGCTGCGTGGGACATGCTTTACTTCTGCCAGCCAGAGGTGGTGGAGACCATCGAGGTGAGGGGACGGCCAGTCAGGCTGAGGCAGGGGCAGGGGCAGGGGCAGGGGCAGCAGGCAGTGACACAGCCCCGGGGGCAGATGAGAGCTTGGCCAGGCAGGGGGGTTGCGGATGAGCACTGCTCCAGGTCTCCATCCTTGGAGATGCTCCAAAGCCACCTGGGCGGCCTGGCTGGATGTTTGCAGGTCCCTTGGCCAGCCTGTGGCTCTGTGACGGGCACAGCCCTTCCAGCCATGGGGCTTGGGACCACTGGGTGCTGGGTGGGGAGGGGGTGCCAGGATGGGGGCACCTGGGCTCTGCCAGCCCCACAGGCTCTTGCTGGGCGAAGGAAACTGCCCCATCCTGAGCTGTCCCACGCTGCTGTGCTCCCCAGGTGCTGCTGCAAGAGGAGCCCGCTGGCCCCCAGGGCATTATGGTGCAGCAGCAAGCCATGCTGGCCATCATCTCCATGAGGTACATGCCCCAGCCCCCAGCTTGGTGGCCCCGATGGCACCGGTCCCAGGTGGGGGGCATCCCCAGTCCTGGGTCTGAGAGGGAGGCAGAGAACAGGGCAGGGGGTGCCACAGGGTTTTCCCCGCAAAGGCAAGTGCCAGTGTCATGGAGGGTTGAGGGGTCCCCCATGGCATGGGGCTCAGCTCAGGTCTCTAAGCCCAGGGTCTGCCTCCTCCTCTGTCCCCGCAGCAGAGCGGGGCTGCTTCTGCAGGAGAAGAAGAACAGCCTCCTGTATGCCTGCTTCTGCAACATCTTCCACCTGCCTCCTCAGGAGGACACTCAGGGCCCTGATGCTTCACTCTACTCCAAGGTGTGCCAGGGGGTGAACCATGGGGAGTTCCCTGGCTGCGAGGCCCCTTCCTGGGCACCGCAGGGCCACGGCCGTCCCCTGCCAGGCTTCCAGGGCTGCCCCCAAGACTCTGTCCCCCTCACAGACCCTGGCCACGATGGACAGCATGCTGCAGGTGCTGGTACGCAGTGCCGGCACCCTTGGCATCGTGGAGCTGCAGAACATCTTGGAGGTCTGACCTTGGCACAGGGTCCCCATGGGCAGTGACCCCTGGCTTGAGCGGTGCCCACCCCCAGCACCTGGTGCAAGGAGGGGGGCAGGGAATGTCTCTCCTTACCAGCCATGCCCCCCCCCCCACCCCCCTGCCTCCTGGCTCCCGCCAGAGCCCCTTCTCCTGCCCCAGCCCACGCCACCTCTGCAGCCTTGCCCGCTGCCCGTCCTCCCCAACACTGCCTCCCAGATGGACCTGCCTGTCTGGCAAGGGGAGCCCAGCCCTGGGGCTTTCCCCCTCCAGCTTCACCATGGGCCATATCCCAGAGCCCCCACCACAGGTCCCCAGTGAGGTGGTCACCCCAAAGCCTTGGAGTCCTTGGGTGGGAGGCAGAGGGATGTTTTTTGGTGGGGAGTGAGTGAATGGAAGGCAGCAGAGGCAGCAGCAGAAGCAGGATGCAGTGACCTGCCTGCCCGCAGCAGGTTGCTGTGAGGGGCAAGAAGGACACATGCCCCATCCCAGGCACTGCCCCAGAGCAAGCCTGGCTGTGCCATGCTGTGCCATGCCACCTCCCTGGCACACCAGCAGCTTTTCTCCTCCCAGCTGCTGCTGCCCTTCACCGATTCCCAGCTGGCAGAGGTGCAGGAGAGGGCCATGGCACGGATCGCCAGGCTGGTGAACTTCATCACCACCTACTCCCTGCCGCAGGTACCGAGCTCCTGGTCTGGGCAGCCCCAGTGCCCTGTCCCTGTGCCCCTGAGCCCCGGCACCTCCCCAGTGCCCTGTCCCTGTGCCCCTGAGCCCCGGCACCTCCCAGGGAAGCTGGACACCCAGCCAGCAGGTCGGGAGCAGGGGTCTTTGCCCTGCCCCTGTCCTGTCGATGCTCTCTCCCAGGGCAGGGCAGGGCAGGGCAGGGCAGGGCTGCCCCGGGCACAGGCAGGAACCTGGGTCCGGCAGCCCTGCCCTGCTCTTGGCTGCTGCCTAGCTGCTCTGGGAGCAGCTGGGGCTCTCGTTGTGCTCACACTGCCTCTCTTCCCCCAGGTCTGCCCCTGCTTTGCCCAAGCCACAGTCCGCAGGCATCAGTGCTCCAAGACACATCAGTTTGTAATGCTGGGGAAGCTGGTGGGGCACCTCACCCTCTGTTGCACCTGCAAGGACAAGGGGATGCGTCCTGAGGCTGCAGAAGCTCTCTATCACCTGCACACGTTTGTCCTGCAGCAGAGAAGTAAGACAAGCTGTGTCGGGCTGGATCCCCCAGGCATGGGCAGTCAGGGGCCACTCTCCTTGACGAGAGAAAGCCTTATCCAACCTGCCTGCCTGCCTGCAGTCTGAAAAGTCATTTTGCCTTGCCCCCGCTCACAATAGCCCTGGACCCTCCCTGGGTATCTGCTCCCTGGACCTGTCTGGTGCCCTTTTTCTTTGCCAGCAACTTTTCTGCCCAATGCTCTCAGACTGCACTTCCACTTCTGCACCCTCTCTCTAAGCACCCCGTTTTTGCTCCCCCCCAGGCAGGTGGCCCTGGCTGCATGGCACAGAGCAGCTGCAGCTCCAGGAGGACTGGCAAGCAATGAAGCCCTGGCAGCTTTTGAAAATCAGCCACACCCGCAAAATCTTCTTGGTAAGAAGTGCCTTTGGCTCAGTGTGAGTGAAGGGACACCCGATGCGTGGGGATGACAGGGGCTCACGCTGTTCCCTAGGCAAAGGCCCTCAGGGAGCTTCAGTCCCCTGCGGGACCCTGATGCCCACCATCAGTCTCCTCCCCAGCGCAGCCTGGCTCCGTGCCCCGCTCTCACTGCACAGTCAAGATGCTCTGGGTGATGCTCTGGGTGAGGCAACAAATCTCCCCTCCTCTCCTTCATCCTGCAGATGTTCACAAAATACCTCCAGTCCTCCGACCAGGCAGACATCATCCTCATGGCTATCAAGAGCTTGAGACACCCAAGCGCCTACAGCATCAGGCTGGCTGCCCACATGGTGGATGTCCTTGTGGCGGACCGTGCCTTCCAGCCGGGGCAGGTGAATAGCCCATGGGTGGCACAGCTGATGCTCCAGCCCACTGGGGGACTGTTCCTCCCCTGGCTCTGTGCCTGGCTAGCACTGACGCCGTCTCGAGCTGGCATACCGCACTAGGAACGGAAGCAGCTCCCAGTAGGAGCTGGGGAAATGGCCGCGTTCACCATGCTGACATCCCCACTCCCGCCCGTGTCTCCCCTCCAGGTGCTGAACGTCGTGTGGGCCATCTACAGAAGCCGGCCCTCCGTCAGGGTGGTGGTAGCCCGCAAAAGCCTGGACAGGGCCCTGGTGGTGCTTGTGCGCAAACACCCCAGGGAGTTGGTGGCCAGCCTGCTGCAGTGCTCCCCGACGTGCACCCGGTAAGGGGACCACCAGCCTTTGGGGGCTCCTCTCACACGAGGAGAGGGGCCCCAAGACCCTCCCGAGGGATTTCAGCCTGGCCATCCTCTGGGGTGTCCCTGCTGACAGAGCCCCGTGTCCCTGCAGTGTCGCCAGGGCCATGTGGAGGGCGATGATGTCTGACCTCCGGGCTGCGGACAAGGTACTGAGAGAGCTGCTCAGCTTGCTGGTGAACCAGTCACTGCGCAAGACCTCCACCTCCACCAAGGACAACCCGCGCATCCTCTCCCTGGCTGTGAGTTGCTGGACGAAGCCTTGCTGACCTCCGGGGCTGATCTCAGCTGTCCGGGGCCCCTGCTCCCCTTCCCTGCCCGCCCCAAGGCTTTACCTCCCCAGGGATGAGGGGACATCTCAGCGTCCGGGTGTCTTCTGCAGGCAACCAGGGCGATAAGCGAGATCCTCCTGCAGTCTGTCTGCCTCTGGCAGGTGGAGGCAATTTTCCCCCAGCTTTTCCTGGCGCTGCTTTTCCAAGCGTCATTCACCACGGAGCTGACGCTGCAGGAAGTGCACATCTTCTGGACGGAGCACCGACAGGATCAGCTCACTCCCATCAGGTGCTCCATCCCTTTCCTCTCATCCCTGCCAACCACCCGGAGCCAAGCCAGGGTGGGAGCTAAGCATTTCTCCTTGTGCAGGTCTGCGGTGCAGTCCATGAAAGTGCTGCTCTGCAGCATGGGCTTTGAGAGCCAGGTACTGGCCATCGAGGCGCAGGGTGGCTGGGACACCCTGCTCAGCTCCCAGACCCACCTCATGGGAGTGCGCATTATCGCCAGGTGAGAGCCCCTTCTCCCTGCTCCTTGGGGACAGGGTACCCCATGCCACCCCCTCCCTTGGGGCTGATGGCAGTGGGGTCCCCATTACTTGGAGAAAGTGGTACAGACTGGCGATGTCCAGGCTGGTGCAAACCCCCAAAAGATGTGCCTGCCTGGCTCAGGCCTGACAGTGCCTCCTTCCCCGTCAGGGAGATGATGAAGATGCCAAGGCGCCTGCGCTCCGCCATCTTCTGCCATCTGGTAGAGCTCCTCCGGACAGAGGACCCCACCTGGAAGATGGTCACTATGGTCTTCTTCATTGAGGTGAGCCTGATGGCACCACTCCAAGCTCCCCCCGATGCTCGGTTCTCCCATGCCCACCACTGTGGGGAAAGCTGGGGCAGTGGGTGGGCTCTGGTTGGTACCATGGAGGAGCAGATGAGCAAGCAATGTGCTGTGGTGTGGGGCACGGGGACTCTCTGCAATCCCTGCTGCCTCTCTCTGTCTGGGCTTGGTCTTGCCCTGCGTCCTTGTCCTGAGCTGATGGTTGGAGCCAGCACCACACCTCACCAGCTCCCACTGCCTGTGTTTCAGATGCTGGACTTTACCAACATCAGTGAAGAGCTGGTCCGTGCCCTGGAAATCTTCCCCATTTATCTGCAGAGCCAGTGCCTGGGGATGCCCAGCCTGGTGCTCAGGGCCATCCTCAGGCTCACCGAGAGGCCTGACACAGTGAGTAGGGGGCAGCCGGGACAGCAGCCCAGGGTGGAACAGTGGGTAACGTGGCAGCTCAGGCTTTCCTGGGCATTGTGGGCTGTGCTGGCTGCTGCCAGCTCTCCTGCCTCCCCGGCCCTCTGCCCCATGGCTGTGCCATGCCAAGGAGAGAAGCAGCAGTGCTGACGGGAACGGGCTCCCACTGCCAGCACGTCCCAGCAGGGATGCTGGCGGCAGAGCAACCGGCCTGAGCGTGGGGTCTGCAGGGCCTGGCCGTGAGGTGTTGAGCCCCAGGGTGAAACACAGCAGCCATGGCAGGGGCTGCTGGCAGCTTGGGCAGCTTTCCAGGCAGCGCCAGTCACCCACCAGCCTATCCAGGGGGGTCTGGTGGAGAAGGGGGCAGCCGAAGGGCTGGCAAGGAGCCAGTGCTGTCTGTCCTCCCCCTCTGTGCCCTGCTCTTCCCATGGGCATGCTGGTGAGCCCTGTCTGCCGGGACCTTGCCCTCGTAACCTGCACTGCCTGCAGAGAACCCAGTGGGGAGGCCGGTGTTCGTGGAGAGGGTTTTCACCCCTGTGATCGGTGGCTCCTTTACAAAAAGGAGGTGGCATGTCTCACACAGGAAAGGAAAGCCCTTATCCTGCTGCCGTACGTTATGGACCAGCTGCTGGATGATGACAGTGATGCCAGCGCCGCGGCCCTGCCCGTGCTTGGCAACATGCTCTGGCTGCTGGAGGGGAAGAGACTCAGCCTCACTGCCCTGGCACTGGCTGGAAAGCTCCTGCTGCTTTTCAACAATGTAAGGCTGGGGGAGAGCCCCATGTCCCCCTTCCTGGGCACCTCCATTCACGCCTCCCACTGCAGCCCCTGTGCTCTGCAGGGGGATGCTTTGCCCTGCAGTCCCCAGACCCCATTGCTGCCCTTGGTGGCTCCGTGCTGTGTCACAAACCCCCCACCAAGGACTCACTCCGGCTCGGCCTCCCTGCCGCAGCGGGGTACAGTGGTGGCAGGATGGCAGCAGGCGTGCTGAGCCCCACCAATGCACACCCTGCTCTGGCAGCATCCTCCAGCCTTCTGCAGGGCCTCCCTCTCTGGCCCTCAGCCCCGGAGACCCCAGTCTCCCTGGGCAGACCATCTGCATGCCGCAGCTTGCTGCCTTTTGCAGCAGGGCTGCCTGCAGCCATTTTGGGGATGTCTGTCTCCATGTCAGCCCCTTGCTTGCCATGGGCTTGTGGCTGAGGTCCTCCTCCCCTCTTCCCCCAGGAGCTGGACACGGTGCAGGAGCTCTCCATCCATCTCTTCCAAATTGCAATGGGGCTCGTGGTGGGTGCTGAAAAGAAGAAGATGAAGAAGGTGGTGTGGGACAGCCTGCTGCCGCTGCTCTTTCACCTGCATGACCAGGACGAGAGTGTGGCCAAGGTGGGATTCCCAACCTGACTGGTCCTTTGGGGAGGGCAATGCTGACACTGCACTGTGAGGTCTAGCTTGTTGAGTCCCTAGGAACAGGCAGAGCCCCCCTCCCTGCCCACTGCTGCCTTTTTCCTCCTGCTGCCTGGTGGATGGGCAGGTGGGTCCCTTTCCCACCCAGCTCCCTCCACACAGCCCCTGGCATGGGTCCCTGCAGCCCCAGAGACTGGACTACGGCTCCGCAGCAGCCTGGGGCCACCACAGCTGAAACGCTGAAGCCCCGACAGGCTTCCAGCCAGAGAGGGTGGCTGCCCTCCTCTTCCCCTGGGGTGCTGAACCTGCTGGCAGCATCAGTCCCCAGCTGGTGCGTCTTCCCTGCATGGGCCAGGACAGGCTCTGAGCCCCACCAGGAGGGAGGACACAGGGTCCTGTGCCCCCCATGGTGGTGGTAGCATCTGTGCTGCTCACCAGGCCTCCCAGGAAGCCCTCCGCAGCGCTGGCCAGTTCCTGAAGTGGAGGCAGCTGGTGCGACTGGCCGAGACGGCGCAGGCATGGAGGATCTGCGAGTGCTTGGTAAGCATAGCCCGAACACCCCTGGGATCTGCCCTGGGTAAGCCCTGCCCGTGCCCAGCAGAGGGGACCAAGGGCAGTGTCCCCACAGCTGCATGCACCCTCCTGGAACAGGCTCTGCTCCAGGCTGTCCTCACCTCCGGGGTCCCAAAGGGGACCCCGCCACCAGGATGGCACCCTAGCATTGCCTGGGAGCCCTCTGCTCCCTCCGAACCCCAATGCAGAGAGCGGAGAGCTGGGAATGTCCTGCTGGGGAGAAGAAGGGTGGTCCTTGGTGGAGGGATGGCCCAACGGGGGGGCCATCTCTGTGCCAACTCTGCACCCTTCTCTCCAGCTGGCCAGGAAGAGGAGCAGGGCCACGTACTACCTGTGGAAGAGCCAGACCTACCTGCGGAGCCCGCAGGAGTCCCTGCGGCTGGAGGCTGTCAGGTTCATCGGTGAGCCCCTAGCCCCAGGGTCCCTTTCTCTCCCAGGGTCCCTGTGTCCCAGTGCAGGACCTGTGGGGCACCCCTTCACTCTCTCCCACTCCTGCCTGCACAGGTAGGGCTGGCAGGAGGCTCATCCATCCCCTCCCCGATGCTGCACCCTGGGGTCAGCCCTCCCCAGGGAACTGTGTGGCCAGACAGGCTGGCTGGTGGGTCCCTGATGGCCAGTGGGTCCCTGACATGCTGTGTCCCCCCAGGACTCCTTGGACGGGATGTGGATGAGCACGAGAACGAGCACAAGTACATCAGAGAGAGTGAGTGAGGGCAGTGGGGAGGAGGAAGGACCTTGGCATGGAGCTCCCCCCCCAGCCTGGGCAAGGGGGGCTCTGCTCCCAGCACATCTGTGGGAAGAGGGGTGTTTCGGGAGGGGCGTATTCCTAACCAGCAGCTTCCAGCTGAGCCATCTGCCCCCTGGTTCCCTCCTGGCCCTGGGAATCGTGAGGTGCGATGTGCCCTGCCTGGAAGGGATATGGGGCTGTCACCTCACCTCTGCTGCTTTGTCCCCACAGTCCTTCAAGGCCCAAGCAAAGACACCAGCCCCTTGGTCTCCTCCCTGGCAACTCAGACACTCCTCATCCTGGGACGAGGAAGGCTGAAGTCGAGGTTTAACCTACCACGGCTGAGTTTACAGATGACGAGGGCACGGATGAGGTCACACTCAGTCCCCAGCGAGGACTCTGCTCAGGCAGAGACAACGCTGGAGCCCCAGCCCTAGGATGCTCTGCAGGCTGGGGTATCTCCTCTTCCTGAGGTCTAACAGGAAAGGAGACACCTCAGCTGGAGGAGGACCCGGCAGCCTCCGGAGAGTGGCAGGACAGCCACTCTTTCCAGTGGTCTAGGACAACGCCTGTCCACGCGCTTCATCTTTGCCACAAAGCACCAGCTGCTCTGCTGGGCTGTTGAAACAGAGGGAAGGAGAAGGCCACGCCAAAGCTGAAGCCAAAGTTGAAACTGAAGCCTTCCCTCCCCTCTGCAGGGCCACGCCGGGGCGAATCCCTTTTTCTGCCTCCCACCGTCCAAGGATCCTGTGCTGCTTTGGGCTGACGTGGCCGAGCTCGGGAGCTACAAAGCCACCAATGCTCTGACTCCAGCAGCATCCTCCCCTCCACGTCCCCAGCAGGAAGGGCAGCTCTGCCTCCTGCCCGCACCGCAAGCTGCGCAGCCACTCCTGCCTGGGGATGTCAGAAGTCACAAGAGCCAGCAGGCCCGGGGGAGTTGTGGTAGCAGAGGGCCCTGCTTGCCACAGCACTTTGCCATCTCCTTCTCCAGGTTCGGGCACCAGGATGTCATCACGGGGCTGGACAGCCTGAGCCGGGAGTGCTGTGTGACGGCAGGGGGCCGGGACGGTACCGTGCGGCTCTGGAAGATCCCGGAGGAGTCGCAGCTTGTGTTTTACGGGCACCAGTAGGTCTGGGGCGGGAGAGGGGGCTGCAGGCAGGGGGGTCAGGCTGGGGCAGCGGTGTGCAGGTGCCAAGCATCACTAGGAGCCTGCCGGCACTGTGGGGATGCTGATGCCCCGGTGAGCCCTTGTCTCCTAAATAGGATCCCAAAGCATGCTCATAACTGATGGCAGTTGCCCCTTCTCTTCACAGGGGCTCCATCGATTGTATCCAGCTCATCAGTGAGGAGCACATGGTGTCAGGCGCCGATGACGGGTGAGCACAGGGCCGGGGTGGTGCCTGGGGTGCGCAGGCGGTGCCCCCCTTGGCCCCCTCGCCCCTTCCCTCCCTGGCAGGTCCCTAGCCCTGTGGGGGCTAACGAAAAAGAAGCCGCTGGCACTGGCCCGGCAGGCACATGGCATGCAGGATGCCTAGGGCCTGCAGCAGCCATACTGGATCTCAGCAGTGGCCGCCCTGCGCAACAGGGACCTCCTGGCTACAGGTGTGTGGCAGCTGCTTTGGAGTGGGGGTGTGGAGAGGGGGGCGTCCTGCTCCCTTACCTGGGTGGGAGTGCATGGCAGTCTTCTCTCTCTGCCCCAGGCTCCCACAGCGCCAGCGTGAAGCTCTGGAAGTGCGGTGAGGGATTTCGGAAGCTGGAGCCCCTCTGGGACATCCCGTTGGTATGGATGGGGAGGTGGGGGATTGGAGCTGGGCTTGGGGCATCTCTGGGCGGGGGCTCCCCTCCCTGGGCGGCAGGAGGAGGCTGCCAGAGCCCCTCACCCTGCCCTGTCCCCTCCAGGTGGGTTTTGTTAACAGCCTCAAGTTCTCTGCAGCCGGTGACTTCCTGGTGGCTGGCCTTGGACAGCAGCACCGGTACTGTCCCCCCTCCCTGGTGCTGCCCAGGGGCACAGCCCCCCCCTGCTCCTCCAAGGACCCGGCGGAGGGTAGCCCCCATCTCTCTCATCTGCAGGCTTGGCCGGTGGTGGAGAGTCAAAGAGGCCAAGAACAGCGTCTGCATCGTCCCTCTGAAGCGGAGGGCTGCAGCCCCCAGTCCCGAAGCCCCTGACAGCCCTGAAGCCCCCGACAGCTCCGAAGCCCCCGACAGCTCCTAGCCCCTGGCCCCAGAGGCGCTGGAGCCAGGTCACCAAACCCCTGTCCCTGGAGCTGCGCCCCGAGTCCTTTGTGCAACCATCTTCCTGGAGCCGGCAGGACGTGAGCAGGGGGTGTCGCATGGCCCCCTGATCCTGCTGGCCCCCCTATCATGATGTGGCTCTGCCCTCTGCGAGGGTCTGCCCCTTTCCCTCAGGTTCAGCCTGACCTGAGCTCTGGAAGAGTCTTATTTAAAAAAAAAAACAAACCAAACCCACTTTATTTACATAAATTACAAAATAAAATAATCACACTTTTGCTCACACTAAGAATCTACTCTTAAAAACGCGGTTGGGCTCAGCACAGCAAGGAGCCACAGCAAGGTCGTTGCTAGCAGAGCCTTGTGCTCTTAACACAGCGTTCCATTTTTATAGCTCTCATTTTTATAGCTTAAACCATGATAGAGACAGAGTCACAGCAGCACAGAATGGATGCTGAAAGAGACCTCTAGAGATCATCCAGCCCACCTCGGCTGCTCGAGCAGGGCCAGCTGCAGCAGGCTGTGAGTCTGGTTCTCGAAGTTCTATTGGCTGAGTTGCTCCCAGGTTGTGGAGCTCGCATGGGAAATGGGCAATGAAGAGGGATGAAGTTTTCAGGCACTTTCTGGCCGGTGCAGTGATTTTTTTTTTTTTTTTCCTTCTGATTTTTTCTCCCCCCTTCCTGGTCTTGCAGCTGCCCAAGGCGCAGCCAGACAAGCGGAGGAGGGTCCCTGCCTGGCCTGCAGCTCCCTCCCTCGCCAATCTTGGGGTGATTTGGGGTTATGTTGCTGTGTCAGTGAGGCAAAGCTGGGCTCTTGGGGGCTGAGGTCAGTGGGACCCGAGGAAGGCCGTGATGGTCTTGAGGCTTTGAAGGGCTGTGCACCGAGCCCTGTCCCCACTGGAGGGGACGCTGGTGGTGTTCAAGACGAAGGCCTTGCAGCCCTTGTTGTCGTGTGTGCCCGTGTCCCCCCCGGCCCCCAAGGTCTGTTGTTGTCGCAGGGGCTCTGTGCTGCTTTCTGCGTGGGGCCGTGTCCATGAGTCCTGCAGGGACCTGTCTGTCCTGGCTTCCCCACCAAAGGGCTGCTTCCCCTGGGGAAGGGGACAGGGGAGTTGTTCCCGTTCCCGTCCCCCCCCCACCATCGCCTGCCCCGCTGGTGGTGACTGGGCCCTGGGGGTGGCTGGGTTCCCCTCGGGGCTTGCTGGCTCGGATTTGGGGCTCAGTGGGGCTTTTGCACCTCTTGGGGGCTGTTTCTTGGTGCCCCCTGTGCTCCCTCCCCCTCCCACATAGGCACCGAGCGGTTCTGGAGAAACAGCTTTTAATTGAAAAGCCAAGAGAAAAGGTCCCATCCAAGCTGGTCTAACCCCTCCCTAGCCACCCCCGCCCACCCCCCCTGCCATATACCCCACCCCTCCTCTCCCACCCCCCCCACTCCCCCCATCTCCATCCCTCTCACCCCTGTCTAATCCCCACCCCCCCCTCACACCCTCACGTTGGCTGCCAGAGCCCTGCGCTTGCTGGGTGCCATTGGCAAGGAGCTCTGCGCCTGCCTCTTCCTCCGCTTGCCGGCCGTGGCAGGTGGGGACGGTGGCAGGTCCATCCCCGCACCCTGCCACGGCTCCTGGGGCTCCATCCCGCCGCCGTTGACTATTTTGAGGCTCAGCATGGCGTCGCTGAGCTCGGGGATGCAGTAGTCGGGGGTGAGCATCTCCTCAGGCAGCGAGAGCGAGCTGAAGTTGCGGTCGGGGGTGTCTGCGCCGGTGCCACCAGCGTCCTCGGGCACGGAGCTCCTGCTGGGAGCATCCTGGCTGACCCCCACTCCATCCAGGGAGCAACCGAAGAGCCTTAGGGCCTCTTCCAGGACCATCTCCTCGGACACTGCAAGGTCGCCTGCAGTGTCCCCAAGGGCTTCGTTGTTGGTGGCAGCGCAGGGGCTGGTGTGGACATCGCCGCCCGGGGCTGCCCCCACAGGAGTGGCCGTGCTGGGGATGTTGATCTGTGCCAGCTGCCCCTCGCTGTGATGGTAGCCAGGGATGGACACTGGCAGCTCCAGAGGGTCTGGGGTCACCCCACTCCTCTGATTTTTGTAGTGTGTGAGGTATCAAGGTATCATGGTTGGCCCTGGGGGGCCCCGCAGCCCCCGGGACCCCACAGGGCAGCACCCGGCAGAGAAGCGGCGCCTTGGCCGAGCGTGGCGCTGGCCGGTGGAGGCAGGTCGGTGGTTGTCCACTGGATGCAGAAGACCCGGGGGTCGAAGAGGCAGCCACATGGAGCCCTCTGCAGACCTGTGTGGGTGAGGGGGTAACCGTGCTGGGCCGGGGTGGCTGTCCAGGGGCACCTGCTGAGCCGGCCCTGATGGCCGACATCCCCCAGCTCTGGGCCAGGGGCGTGGGGAGCTTGTGGCCGGGGTGATCCCCACGGGGTGAGCCGCTGTGCCGGTGGGACAGGGTTGCAAATCGGGGAGGAGACTGGCATCTAGGAGGTGAAAGGGGAGAGGTGGCCCCAAATATTTGGGGAATTCTCTGCAGATGGGCTTTACTGGGCACGCGCCACCCGGGCGAGGGCAAGGATGCTCACCGGGGCTTGCTGAACCCCCATGCGAAAAGTGCCGGGGGAATGGGTGTGATGGGGATGGCGAAGGGGCCAGAGCAGACTGGGGTGCCATACCTGCTGGTGGTGCCTGGGGGGCCCGGGGGGCCCGCGCTGCAGGGAAGGGCTGCTCCCGCGTGTGCAGGCGGCACGGGTTGGCTGAGCCTAAGAGAATGAGACAGGAGCGATGGCCGGCGGTCACCTCTGCTCTTGCCCCCCAAGAGCATCCCTGGGCTGCAGGGGTTGGGGTCGGTCCCTACCTCGAGGGTAGAAAGTTTTGGGGAGCACGAATGGCTGGAAAAGCTGGGGCGCCGGGGGGCCCCATGGCCCAGGCAGTGGGAGCTGCGTTGGTGGCCGCGCCATGGTCCCTTCTGGCTGTTGGCTGCCAAGGACTCTTTGGCGTCTCCCCGGAAGGAATGTGGGGGCTGTGTTCCGCCCCACCCCAAGAGCCTCACCAGCTCCTCCTGGGGAGGGAAAGGGTTAAGGGAGGCTGGGGTGGCCCCGGGGCCTACAGGCGGCTCTCGGGGTCTGCGGGTGCAAATGCTCTTGGCTTTCAACAGTATTTTTCCGGTGGGGGAAGAACAACAAGTTGATTCAGCTGAGCCAAGCGGGGACCAAGCTGCAGCCGCAGCCTCCTTGCGCCAGATGGCAAATGCGTTTGTGATGGTTGCCCACGCTTCTGTTCGCTGCGTTGACCGGAGCGAGGCAGAAATAGGAAAAAGGACCTCGAGGGCACGAAGGAAGGTCATGCGGTGTCGCTCGGTGGCACGCTTTCCCCCAGCCCTCGCTCCAGTAGTGCTGTCAGGTCTTTCAGTCTCCTGCTGGGAAAAGCAGCAGCTCTGGATCCCCCTGGGAGGGGGCGGCCCTTTCCCTGGGTGCGTGACACCCCGGAGGAGACGGTACCCGCCGCCGCGTGCTCCCAGAAAAGGACTGGATTCTGCCCAACGTCCGGTGTCGGGGCGCTGGGGCTGTTTGCGCTCTATGGGATCCCAGGGATGGGGTTAGTACATCCCCTCCTCGTGCTTGGAGGATTCGGCGCTAGCAAGGACACCCCAAGGGTACCAAGGACACAGGCCTCTCGCTCCCGCTGTGTGAACAGTGTGTGGCCTGGGGGAGTCGGGACAACTGCCGTGAACCGGAGGCCAAAGATCTCTCCTGGCCTGTGTCCTGGTAATCAAAGAGATTGCGCTCTGTTCATGAGGCACCTCTGGCTGCAAGATTGTGCAATGCCATGTGCTGCGTAACTTGTGGCAGGGACCGATGCTGGGGGCATGAAGGCAAGCGCGCTTCTAAAAGTATAAAACTCCGTTTCATTTCAGAGCACAGCTGAGCCACCCCGCTCCTCAAGACTCTGCCATCTGCACTGCTGTGGCTGGGACCGGGCAGTGCTGCACATCCCAAAGGCCACCAAGTCACACCCGTGTCCCTGCTGCTTTGCCGGGAGCTTCTGCGATGCGAGCGATGTTCTGGGGGCTGATCTCTTGGACTGCAGCTACTCCGTCCCTGACTGGCAGCTGGCCAGGAGGGTTGTGTCCAGGGTGGAATTCCACCTCTCTGACGAGAACCTGGCCAAGGATGCTTTCCTCCTGAAACATGTCCAGAAGAACAAGATGGGCTTCGTCAGCATCAAACCGCTGACGTCCTTGAAGAAGGTAGGCAGCGCGCTGCGTTGGCCAGCCAAGGTGGGAAGTGGCCTCCACGTGGAGGATGCCTGGGTGTGTGGGTGTGCTCTGGCTGTCTGCCATGGCCAAAACACTGCTGTGTTATCAACAGCTTTCTAGCTACCAGTACAGAGCACAGCACTACGAGGGCTGCTGTGGGGTAAAGGAACTCCAACTCAGCCAGATCCAATACAGAAGGAAAGTGGAGAAACAACAGAGGGAGCAGCCCAGGGACACAGAGCCCCAGGTCTCATCTGGCCGCTCCTGTGACCATACGGTGTATGCAAAATCAAATACCTGAAGTGCTCCCTTAGATGCAGTTTACAGCCAGGGGACAAGAAGGTGGCAGTTCTGCATTTTGCAGCTCCCAGGCTGATGGCAGAGCCAAAGCAAAAAAAAAAACCCAAAACCAAACCAACCAAGAGAGGTAAAACTGGAGCGCAGGGAGCAAATGCTTTTCTTTCACCTTAGGCCAACTGCTTGGACGCTCTCTATGCTGCCCTGCCGCAGAGGGCATCCCTCTCGTACCAGTAAGAGACATAAGAGTGAATTAAAGCCAGGACCCCAAACCACACCAAAAACCTGGTCGTGATGAAGAAGAAAGTGGAGAATGCATCAAATATAACAGAAAATTATTTTGGACATTCCCAGTTTACATTTGAAAAAAAGAGGAAAAAAAAAGAGGAGGAATTAGGTATTAAAAGAAGAGCACTGAATGATAAAGCCATAGCAGTCCCTCTACCACTACAAACCCACACCCCCACACGCACGTACGCACACAGACTTAACACCACCAAACTCCCCTTGACTGTGACGTTCCCCTCAGCTTGCTGGTCTAGAGATACTGAATGCCTGGAGCACACCAAGGATAACTGAAAACATCTGCATGGCTTTAATGGGAATCCTCCAACTGAAACAAAGCACTTTCTCCCTCTGTCTGCGTTGGCACATCCCCGAGTCACGCTCTCACTCCTCTCCTTCAAAGTCAAGATTCCTAAACGTGAAAAGCGGGAGTGGGGAAAGGCGAAGGGAAGAGAAAAAGAGGGAGAGCATCATCAGTGGAAGACCTGCCAGCAGCTGCTGACGTTGCCCTGTTCGGGGGACCACCCCAGCAGAGAGGAGCTGGTTTGCATGCCACGGTCCTCCCTGCCTGTTCCCAGGGACAGGCCGTTTGCTCAGCCTTGCCGGCCAAAGCGTGGGAAAAGCGTAGGTGTGCGCCGTCGCTTGCTGAGGAGCACGGTCACGTTCACGTGCAATCCTTTACCTTTTTCCTCCCTGGATTCAAAGGGTTTCTGTCTTCAAAGTGAGAGCCTTCCATACGGTCATTTGTGACATTTCATCCAGGATAACAATCTCAGAAGGATCAGTCCTGCAATAAATATTTTACATAGCAATCCGTGATTATGGGAACTGATGCCACCAAGGGCATTAGCATCAGCAAGAGGAACAGCGGAGCCCCGAGAATCAAAGCTCCGCATAAGCGTGGGAGGTTTTGCTGGATGAGGAGTTTTGGGAGGCAAGCCGGGGAGCTGCAGAGCAACAGCTCTGTGCAAAGGCTCTTGCTGGGGCTTAGCCCCGGTCCGGGTTCCTAAGCCACTGCTGGTACAGATCACACCTGCAACTCCTCATGTGTAAGTATGAGGATCTCCAGCTACTGTAAAGGCACTGATGAGGCAAGGTTTGGGGGTCAAACGCGAGTGCTGCAGCCAGTCTGCTTGGGGTCAGAGCCCTGCAATCACCTCCTGCAGCCCTGCCCCTACCCAGCTCCCTCCACACAGCCCCTGGCATGGGTCCCTGCAGCCCTAGAGACTGGACTACGGCTCCGCAGCAGCCTGGGGCCACCAAAGCTGAAACGCTGAAGCCCCGACAGGCTTCCAGCCAGAGAGGGTGGCTGCCCTCCTCTTCCCCTGGGGTGCTGAACCTGCTGGCAGCATCAGTCCCCAGCTGGTGCGTCTTGCGTACATCTTTCTCAATTAAATGTACAGTGGATGTCTTCTCGTTCAGCTAGTCTGGAGCTTAAAAAGCAGCTTAAAAATACGGGACAGGGTAATTTTTGGTGGACATGGCCAGAGCCTGCATGTTCTTGAGAGAAACTTTGGAAGAAGACCTAAGCCTTAAGGCACTGCCCTGAGGGGGTCTCCTTCCATGACGCAAATGCTGCTCTGGAGCATGGCGAGCTCTGTCCCAGCAGTGCCCAGTGCCTTCCCCTGCCTGCTGTCACAGGATGGCCACACAGGAGAACTGTGGCCAAGCTGCTGGAGCACTCCGGCCTTACAACACCAGAAGGGCTCAGGAGGAGAGTGTGGCGGTGGAAAGAGCAGCTCTGGACACAGCAGGCGCTGGGGCTCCCTGGCAGTGCTGCTGTTCCGGGACTCTGCACACAAGCACTGCCCCTGCAGTTCCAGAAGTGGACTCGGAGACAGGATTGTGGACAAACAGGTCGCTGCAGGATCCTTTGGGGCGGCTCCTCCTTCACACAGGCTCTGGGTCACACTAGATCGGTAGATACTGAATTAGAAATGGGATGGATAATGACATTTCTTTGTGGACAACATGATTCCAAGGAAGAAAACCTGGAAACACAAAACAAACCGACTACCAACCACAGGTAGTCATACTCGGGCCACGCTCGGAGCTGGGCACCCCAGGGGTAGATGGTGGCTGAAGGCACAGGGGAGGGGAGGGAGTCCATGCTGACCAGCATGCTAGGAGGCAGCAGGCAGTGCTCAACAGCCCACCCCTCGCCTCCTTCTCGGAAAACACCCCACTGGACTCTGCTTAGTCCAACCTGGCCCCGCAGCACTCGACGAAAGGCAGAGCAACAGCAGAGCTGGCCAGGAAGCAGGGGGCTGCGGCTGGACCCCCCAACCCCTCTATTACTTGCTCTCTCTAGTTTCTGCAGTTGCAGAAGCAGTAGCAAGAAGTTACACCAACCCACTGCAGTAGCAGAAGCGGAGGCGACTTCACATGAACCACTTCTTTGCTTAGACCTAACAAGTAAAACCACAGGAGACGTTAATTCCTGCAATGGAACGTCTTGCTCAAAGTTACTAACCGTACACAGTCTCAACGCAGAGCTGCTCCTCTTTAAGGAGACTGATCATGCATCCCTCACCCCCTCCAGCTGGACCTCCAAGCCACACACACAGCAACCAGCTAAGAAAGCAGACAGAAAACAGCAAAGTTTGCAGGAAGTCTGGCATCAAGGAGCCTCCCTCACCTTCAAGTCCAAGGTATTTTCTGGCTCTGGTCATCTTGTGTTCAGCACAATCACAATTAAATACATTCAGTATTGGGTTTAGGGTCTTAGGGGGATGCATTGTGGCAGAAGCAAGAGAAAACAATGCATTTGTTACTGGGGTTTGTTTTAGTTTAGGCATTTACTTACCTGGGGTTTGTCGATAACCCTGAGGATCTTGCAAAGCTAGCACCGATTGCTTTGCTTTTCAGTAAAAACAAAAATGAGAAAGAAGGCCACATACAGCTTTTCTCTCCTTCAGGTATTCCAGAAAGAACTTGCCCTACTACCAGCTCCATCTGGCAAATGAATAAAAACCTCTGTCCCCAGATGATCAGCGATAAGACACTATGCCAGGAAGCGATGTGATGATGCAATTGCTAACAGCTAAGAAGCGCTGCTTCTAGCACTGACTCTTGGTGACCTGCGCTGGACCAGATTCAGACAGGACTGCTAGAGCCAACAGCAGCTGCAAAGTTATAACCGCAGATGTTTCCCAGAGCATAGAAAAGCCTGCTGGAGGGATTCACCCTAAAGGACAGGAACCACGCTTGGCAATACTGTCTCTAGCTTGGGCTGCTTCCTTCTGAGTATTGTAGGGAGAGGAGTCTTTATGCATGAGGAACTTGCCTTTCAATCACTTTGACAGAAGACTTGCTCCATAAACAAAGGAAAACACTTCAGTTGAACTGGTGCAGTTTGAACTTTATTTAAAACAGCTGTAATCTAATCTGCATAGTGCTGGGGCAGCATCCAACCTCTGCAATAGCCAGGGAAACTCCAGAACAGCAACATCTCTCTGCACGCGGCCAAGCGCTGAGTCAGGGTACATTAAAATAAAGCGTGTAATCTGACCCATGCTGGATCAAGTCCAGGAAACTAGTAACCTGACTTCTTCCTAAACTTCTTCTTAACACCCTAAGAGTGAGGGGGGGGGGAAACAACAACAACAACAACAAAGCACAATTAGAAGATAATTCTGCAAAGCAAGAGTTAAAAAAAATAAATCCATGTACAGGCATATACTTTGATATCAACTAGCTAGGTTAGTTTGAGACCAGCTGCAGAAATGCATGTGCTGACTAGAGGTTAAGGGCACAACAGCCTTTAACAGGTCAAGTGGAAGAATTTGTTTAAAAGCATGGTAATATTACAGGCTTGTAGACCATTACAAAACACTTTTCATAGTTGCTTTGCCGTTTATCTTATCACCTACTTCAGCTTTAATTCCTTCAAATTAACGATGGAGTTTTATTTACACAAGTGCTGAAGTTGTATACCTACTGTAACTAGTACACAGACTTGACAGTATTGAAAGACCATGGTTTTAACCCAGGTCACAAAACCAAGGTAACCATTTTATAAACTCAGGGTGTAGCTCTGCTAAAAGCCACTGAAGTAACATAGGTTCTCTCTCTTAATTTTAACCTGTGAGTAAACCTAAGCCTTGCACCCTTAAGTTTTGGGGTTTTTTCGAGGGGAGAAGGAGGAGTAAGACCTCTCAAACCCACTAAGGCACATTTTCTAAGAGATGAATTGCACTTGAAGCAAGCTGGAAACCAGAGGTAATAAGGAAAAAAGGTAAGTATACGGTCATGGTCATGCTTTCTCCACAAGTTTGGAATACCAGCAGTAGGGGGAATGCTGGAGAATGAAGACCGTGCAAGGTAGCTACATGCCCCTTCGGTCTTGTCACTAGGGTTTGAGGTGGATGCTTAAAATGATCAGAGCTCAGAATTGCGGTTTAAGCCAAGCAACTAATTTTAAAAGAAGTCAGGGGTATCTGTTGTCCGCACAGCAAAATGGGACTTCAGCTGTCAGCGCAGTTTGCAAGCTGCACTATTCAGAGGGTGTTAATTCAAAACCTGGAAATACTAGAAGCAGGAAAGCAGTGTTCCTAGTCTCCTCAAATTTACTCTACCATGACATCATCATTTTGTAGAACATACTTTTTCTGGCACTGCCCTGCCCGCCTTACATTTGGTTTACTTGTTTGGGGTTTTTAAGCAGATCCCACGTGCATTAAAAAAAATTAATAATAATTAAAAAAAAATCTTTTTGGAAGACAGTATTTTACAGTACATACGAAAATTCTCTGGAAAAACATACAACTTCATTTACAAAAACACCAAGTTATAAAGAAGTTACAATAGAGAGAGAGCACAACATTTGTTTCACGGGATCAGAATTTCTCCCCACCCCTCAAAAAACCCTCATGCACTTAACTGGGTAAGCAGTGTTACCAGTTTACAGAACCGGAACTTCAGACTACTACAAGTTTTCATGTAACCACGTAGAACAGCTTTCAGGGTTTATCTGAAAACACTCTCTGCATGCCAATTCCTTTCAAAACTCTCCCTTGCAGGTGGGTAGCAGTGCCACAACAGCCTTGGCTATTGCAATGTTTAAGTACATCTTCAGCTGTGTGTTCCGAGTTTAGCTTTCCTACCCAGCGACAACAAAAAAAGCCCTCAAGTCTCATGCTGGAGCAGTCTCAAGACAAAAATCAGATACAACGGCATGGGACACGTCTATCATCTCCATACCTTGGTAGCATCCTCTGCTGCATTGTCTTCAATACCACAATTATTTATGGGCCTCCATGGGAGGCAATACTTGTGTAGCGCGTGGCCGTGTTAGGCAGGGGACAGCTGCTAGCTGAGGAAGCTGAGCACCATTCTGATAGATGCCCAGGAGTGTATGTGCCAACCGGGAAAATAGTTTAGGAGAAGAACAATATATGCACATGCACTAGGAAAGCACAAATGAATACAAGCACGTTCAGACACACTTGACACCACAACGTGGTTGCAGTAACTAGTTAACCTGTTTACCTACATTCTGAATCCAAGTCACAGGGCAGCTTGGTTTTTGTGGCTTTTCCAAAGCTGTTTCAGCTAGTGACAGTCAAGACTTCTAAAAAGACTAATAGGGATAACTCTTACAAGAACATATTTGGGAAATGAAGTCTGAAAGAAGTTAAACTAAAAAGCATATTTTTGTTTACATCAATAAACGCGTAGAGTACTGATGTGAGGTAGTCTAGGCACTAGCAGAGTCCATTCAGCTTTTCAGTTAGCCCACTGAGTAAAACCCCTTCCTAATTACATTGTCTGTAGATCTGCTGCTGACATCTTCTGGACTGCCGCCGCCTTTGAATGCTGAATCCTGGCCAGTTAACTAGAAGAACAGAATACACAGACTCAAAATAATTGCTATACTGAAGTTACCTTCATATTTGAGTACAGCTTCCAGTCAACACATTAACTGTATTAGTGGCCATTCTTAAAACAACATTTAGACAACACTCCCCTTACCGCACAGGAATCTCAAGCCTCGCAAGAAGTCGTACTACCCAAACCTTGAAATCTGTACCTGAAGTATTCAATAGTAGGTAACAGTTCTGCAAGCTGATTCTTTACAAGTGTCAAAATGGAGTTTTTTCTAGTTGTTCTTTGCCTCAAATCAGAGGTCAAGCCACACAAACAGCTGTTTAAGGAGAGTTATGTATAGCAAGAAAACAAATCAAGCATTAATCAAAAGCTCCCACAAAACCCAGATTTAACACGCAACTCCACACGGTCGTTTCAGCAGTGGACAACCTGTTGAGTAGGCTGCTGATTTCTAAAGCAGCAAAACTATCAAGAGGCATTCGAAAATCATCTGCCAGAACAAGATTAGCTCATACGTCTACATTTATAACATTCATGTCCTCTTCCTTTTGAGATTTGGGTTTTTTCTGAATGAAGAACTGCTTCCAGTTCATTGAGCAATGGGTCAGTGCAGTAATATACAAGTACAGTAGTATTTAGAGAGCCTGCCACCAGACCAAAACCAGTCACTAGTGCCAGATCTCGGGGGAAAAAAATTGTTTAATAGCTATACAGTCCGTTCAAGACAATTTCTCACACCTACATCCTAGTAAAACTAGCATTATGCTTAAATTTAGATTCCTGAATCCATTGGGGATGTATATATGCATTTCTTCTCGGTTATGTCATGCATTGTACATCAAGAATTAATTCTACTTCAAACCCTCCCTGGCCTAGCCCCCCTTCCTTACCTTTTCTCCGTCTGCTAGTGTTTTGGGGCGTTCTTCTGATGGAGGTGAATGAGGTCCTTCAGTGGTCACTGAATAAGGTCGTTTAGGTGCACTGTTCTTAGGATCTGTAATTCCAGTCCCACTTAATTCATGCTGTCCTTGGACAAAACGTCCTCCTGGTTGAGAAACTGTGTTACGTCCTGGAATGGTGCTACCAACTGGAGGTCCCAATGTTCTTATTGCAACTGTAGCCTCCACTTCTGTAAGAGACACCGCGCTTCTAGAGTTCAGCCGTGAAATTAAAGACTGCATTCCACCCACCACGTCAATACATACTTGAATCAGTAACAGGAATGGAGAGTCCCTTAGACACTGATGGCTCAGCTACACGAGGTAGCTTCTCTCTCTTGTTAGCACCGTTAGATTTCTGGTACGCAGCATTTCTGTAAGAGTCAGATGCTAGAGTTATAAAAAGCTCGTTTGTAAAATACTATACATTTCCTTTCCAGAAAGCCCATGCAAGACAAATGTCTGTCTTCTTAGCTCATTGTCACAGCTCTACCAAACAACAAACTCCCAGGCAATCTAGCACGAGATCTTCATTTTGACCGCTGAACTTCAGACCGCAAATTTAAACTTCAGCGTTGTCTTTAGTCAGTCTCTATGTACTTGCACTGTCTTCCAGCTTAGTACCTCCAGCACTCTGTACTGCTTTCCATGAATGGATCTGCTCTACCCATACGGGCATCCCATTTTATTTTAGTTTTAATGCCACTCCTCCAGTACCAAATGGTCTGAACACAGCAGGCATTACACATTTGGTACTCTTGGGCTATTACTCTCAAGATTACATATTCCTCCTGGGCTGAAGTAGCTTATGAACAAGCAGACCTCCCAGGAAGTGACACACACTTTTACTGCCCGAGTTCTCATACTGCTGCACCAAGGCAGCAGCAGCTCTAGTGTTGCTGTGATCAAGATCAGCACTTCGTTAGAACATCATACTGCTTGGCATTAACCATACTTTTTGTTAGAAAGAACAAAATTACCTACATGGAAAACACTCCGGCTTCAAGTTACACACTAACCCAAGGAGATCTACATTCAAGACCAAATAATTCCTCCGGTATCCACTTCTCCTTTCTTCCGACATGTCTTCATGGATATTAAATTCATTTTTTTCAAGGATTTCTTTAACCTGCCTCCCCCCACGTGCCCAAAGGAGATGACAGCTTTCTTCCTGAAGCCATTAGAGCCCTCCACGTGCTTATGAACAACACAGATTCAAACAAGAAATCCCAGACCTCATTCCCATCGCGAGTCAGTTAAAAAGCAGCTTCTTCACAGCTTTAAGGTTATGGTGCTAACCTTTCTCTCTCGGCTGGAGAGGTGTCCACTTTAGCAATCTTATGTGATGAAGAGGAATTTTCCGGTGTTCTGGAGCCCGTGTCTCCGGAACTGTCCAAACAGCTTCCATCTGAAGAAGTCCTTTTGCGCTGAAGCCCACCAGCATTTTGACTAGTACCTGGCATGCTTTGCTGAAACAACAACATCAAAATAATGAAGTCTTCAAGTAATTATTAAAGGAAAAAAAAAATATTGCCAGAAGAGCCCAATTTTTAATATACCTTCTTTCTTTTCGGTAAGGTTTCTGCAGGCAAAAAATGGTGGAGGTGCTTTCTCTTCACATGAGCTGCCTCAATCTTCATACCTTCCTTTAGCACATTGAGGTGTTTAGCCTGGCTGTAAACTAACAGGAAATTTAGTGTTGTAGCTCAGTGGGAATGTTTGCATTGGGTATTTGTCAAAGTTGTTGACATGATTTACATTTGCCACAACATTCAAACACAGTGCCACTGGATGTAACGTACAAGACAAGCATCGGTTCGGGTAACAGTGCAAGTCTGAGGAAGTCACCCCACCTGGCCTGAAACTCAGACAAGCGTTTTGATGCCTTTTTTCTGTGCTTGTCTCATATCCCAAAGCATGAGCTAAAAAGAAGGTCCGCTTTTACTGCATTTACTCATGTTGTCTGAGCAACACAACACACAGCTCATGCTGGTACCATGGAGAAATGTTTGTTTGCACTGATGAAGAGTTTAAAGGAGTCCACTGCTTAGAACTTTTTGTCCAAACACACTCGTCACTCCCGAAGAGTAACCCGATTTCCTTAGTTTGTCGTTACGATAGCAAGGCATAAGCCTCACAGCACACGTGCACTTCTGAAAGGCACAAGAGCAGTCAGCTTGGGAAGAAGTAAACCGACTTTGGAAAAGACCTGTACTTTCAAATGACTGCTCCCCCCCAAGCCCCTTTATTCTA
Organism: Astur gentilis; assembly: GCF_929443795.1. Classification (NCBI taxonomy): domain Eukaryota; kingdom Metazoa; phylum Chordata; class Aves; order Accipitriformes; family Accipitridae; genus Astur; species Astur gentilis. The sequence continues at coordinate 476,405 of NW_026061051.1, forward strand.
GCATTATCTAACAACGCTTGCGATATGACTTTATTTCTGCATCTATCAAAAGGAATAAAGGAAGATGAACACGGAGCTTGACGTGCAAGACTGCATGTCATTACAATGTGACCACTCACTGCCTTTCAAAGTTCTGGGATGGTATCGTACAGAAACTGTTATTTCGGAAACAATACTGTCAGCAGGCATTCACAACTTCTTTTAGAGCCTGATACAGTTAATTCCCACTTCCAAAGTTCAGTAACTGACAACTGCTTTTGACAAGTGTAGCTACACCCAGTAAACGGGCATCTCTCTCCTGGCTTCACATCTGACTGTCCACTTCAGGAATCGCAGTTCCTTTCTGATCGTTCACTATGATCTGCAGAACTGTTATTTCACATATGGGATATGGTACATAGGGCTGTAGTACACACTTCTGTTTCAAGGTGGACTTACATTGCCAAAGTGTCAAAATAGTATGTTTCTAAGGCTAATCTTCTACGTGTCACGCTCTACAGAAATAGCTAATAGCTAATACCAGAAGGAAGCACAATTCACTTTGTGAAGCAACTTGCACTAGAATTAAAAATTGAAACCCTACGAGACTAGAGCAAAATAGAGGCTTACCTGTATCCTTGAATGACTGTATAACGCACGCTAAATCAACGTTAATACTTTCTGCATTCTCCGCTTTCCTAAACACGATTCCAAGAAACCACATTGACACATATCCACTCCTAAAAAGACAGAGTCACAAATCTATCATTTATGCACAGATGCCAGTTATTTGGGTGCTAGCATCTACTCTCAAGAAGGGATTAAGCAAAACAGTTTAGTTGTACGCAGCAGCTAAAGATTGGAGTCAGCCCATACTCAAGTTCTCCGAGAACTCCTCCCTCAAGTTCTCCCTTCTTTAAAAAGATCCTACATGCTCAGAACCTTGCCCGCCAGACCTCCTACCTACAAAACAGTAGCTACGTAACTGAACATCTCTCACAGGTAAGCTGAGGTGAAGGAATATAAACGAGGTACAATACATGGGCCAAACTCTAGTTCAGAAAAGTAATGAAACTCACTGTTTACAAAGTTCTCGGCTGCCAGGGAAAGACTGTGGCTTTACATGTGCAATAGATATAAATTCATTCCTCTCCAAGTTTCCAACCAGCACACGAATTTTAGATTCCACAAGGCCAATCCTGATAAGAACAAGAGACATTTACTCGTTTTTGACTGTATCCAGCACAGTAGTTATCTGCCTTCTTATAATACAATGCTAATACAAAAAATGCTAACCAGTCAGTAAGTAAGTAGTAAGTTTCATTCAGCTCAGCAGATACTAGATATTTATATCACACACACTGGAGTTGGAGATGTTTTCAGGGACATTGGAGCTTCAAAGTTTCCAAAGACAGAGGCAGTAAGTAAGTTTAACTTGTACTCTTAACAGGTCAGACACAACACTTCAACATATAACCTATGATGAAAATGTCAACAAGAAGCAGATTCCCAGCACCTCTGGCTGCATTTTGAAGTGCAGCAAAGCTCCTTTTTACCCCAAAGATCAAGGAGAACAACCGTTTAGAAAAGGCTCAAGCACAACTCTTCCATTACACCTGAGTAAAGATGCTATTCTTCTTGCAGACTGATCTGTGAAAAGAGTTTACCCTCTTCCAGCCAAACTGAAAAATATCGTTCCTTTAATAAACAAACGATCCAGTCAACACAGTCTCATCAGAGACTTACCCAAGAAATGTATCATGACCACCAAGGCTATTCTTTTAAATGAAGTACTGGCATTTTACCCTTCTACCTAAAACACTGCTACCCTTGAAAGCAGTCAGAACTCTGTACGTTCTTCACAAGTATCTTATGTTGATGAACAACAGAGATGTGCCATCTATTCCCAAATCCATTCAAGAGTTGGTGAACTAAACTTGTTCTTATAGCAAACGGAAGCAAGTTTGTCTTCTGCTTTTCATTTTCCCAGATGCAAAACTAAGCCCCGTTTGCTGCCATTTCTGTCACTGCAAAAACGTCAGCTTTTACTGCAGCCAGAACTTTCCTCATCTTTATTGTGAGATACAATAAGCCTTCTCCACTTAAAACATCTCACATTAAAAACTATTTGGCTCTAAGCCCTCTGCCCAGAACTCCTTGTTGTATACCTAACTGCGACTGACATCAAGCTGTAGCTGACACGATTTTTAAGTGAACACATTAACAAGTTCAGGTAAGAGGTACTACCTACTAGAGCTGTTTTTAAACAGGAAATAAGGTGTCTTTCAGAGGTAGCTCAAGAATTCAATCATTTGCCTTAGACCGCAAGCCGAACCCTGAAGTATAACCAAGGTGCCCTCAGAACAGGGGTCTGGTACACACAGCTATTTTCCTTGCTTACTTGAGCAAGGCAGGCAAAGCACTCGTTTCTTCAGAAAAAGAACACCACACACATTACAGTACCTTAATTCCTCACCGTTTCCCCTTATTTCAAGACTCACAGTTAGTCACCCCATTCACACAGGTTCAACAAGTTATTACTGGCATGTCTCCCTTGAGACAGTGACAAATACCACGTCAGCAGCAGTCATTTTCTCTAACCACAGTTGAAGGGGTTCTCACATTACCTTTCACAAAGTAGATCAGCACTCCTGCAATTTACCTATCCACTACCAAGCAGGCCGAGATGATCATTTCCAGCACTAAACACAAGATGCCTGAGCACACTACTAGATTAAAACGTAGTAAACACTATTTATCACCATTCAGGTACTCTGTGCAGACGGTCAGGTTTCACCCCGATTAAACAGCCTTGTTTCACTTCACTGGAGAAAAGTAGGCTCTGGAACAGGCGGACTACATTACCAGAGCAACTTAGCATTGAGTGCAATCTAGTCCTAAATCAAATATTGCATCCAGTAAAAAAGCTATGAAACCAAGCCTTCTAAGGCTCTACAACAGTCGTCTTCAAAGTGTCGGAGGGGGATGTACCCCAGGGGGTGCACAAGACAATCCACTGGGTCCGGGAAGAAAAGATTAGAACTTCAGTAATGTGTACGTAACTTGTAAAGAAGTAGACATAGACCGCAACTATGTGTTCAAAAATTACTTTTTTTTTTTTTGTTTTGCTCACAGGAGTGCACAAAAGTTTGGAGACCACTGCTCTATAAGTCAGTAAAAGATCAAGCTCTCCAGTGTCCACTACACATCTGATGACATCAAGTAATCCCCATTTACTTCAGTCTCTGCAACAAGGAACATCTTCCTAACTGAAGTAGCCTTGGGTAAGTAGTCTCCTTAGACTCCTAAGGAGTCTGCTTCTCCAGATGGCACAGAGCATACGCACGCTAACCCTCTTTGTTCCTTCTCATCATGACTTAGGTCTTTAGCTTAACTTCTTAAACAGCAAGATAACTTACTTACGCTAACTTCCCTTCACAAGAAAGCTTTTAGTTTTGCTGAGGAACTGTCTACTTACCTCCCTACTGTATTCCATGCCGAGCTGCACAGTCAAATACTTTAGTTTTGTGAACTGTATTAACCAAATGAAGCGCAACACTGAACTGAGCGTCAATGATGTATTGAACCCACACTCAAAGCAAGACTTACCACTCTAA